>NW_027202634.1:0-186307 GCF_024711535.1 Dipodomys merriami
TTAGCCTGAGCGTGAGGGTTACGGTACGTGTGAGGGTTAGGCTTAGGGTGAGCGTTAGGTTATGGGTTGGGGTGAGATTTAGGGTTCGGGTTCAATTTAGGGTTAAGTTGAGGGTTAGGGTAAGGGTTACAGTGATGTTGAGGGTTAGGGTTAGGTTCAGGGTTAGTGTTAGGATTAGGGTTAGTGTGAGGTGAAGGTTAAGGTTAGTGTTAGGGTGAGGGTTAGGATGAGGGTTAGGGATAGGATTAGGGTTAGGGTGAGGGCTAGTTTGAGGTTGAGGTTTAGGGTTAGCGTTAGGGTGAGGTTTAGGGTTAGGGTTAGGGTTCGGGTTAGGGTGAGGTTGAGGTTTACGGTTAGAGTTATGGTTAGGGTGAGGCTGAAATTGAGGGTTAGGGTTAGGGTTAGTGTTAGAGTTAGGGTTAGGTTGAGGGTTAGGTTGAGGGTGAGGGTTAGGCTAAAAGTTAGGATTAGGATTAGCATAAGGGTTAGGGTGAGTGTGAGGGTTAGGGTTAGGGTTAGGCTTAGGGTTAGGCTGAGGGTGAGGTTGAGAGTGAGGGTTAGGGTTAGGTTTACGGTGAGAGTTAGGGTTCGGGTAAATTTAGGGTTAGGGTGAGGGTTATGGTTAGGTTTATGGTGAGCTTGAGTTTTAGGGTAAGGTTGAGGCTTAGGGTTAGGATTATGGTTAGGGTAAGGGTTAAGGTTAGGGTTAGGGTAAAGTTAAGAATGAAGATTAGGGATAGGGTGAGGGCTAGGTTGAGGGTGAGGTTTAGTGTTAGTGTTAGATTAAGGTTTAGGGTTAGAGTTAGGTTAGGGTGAGGGTTAGGTTGAGGGTTAGGTTTATGGTGAGGGTGAGGATTAAGGTTAGGGTGAGGGTTAGGGTGAGGATGATGGTAAGGGTAAAGGTGAGGTTTAGGCTGAGTTTGAGTGTTAGGGTGAGGGTTAGGGTTAGGTTTAGGGTTAGGGTAAGGGTTAGGGTTAGGTTCAGGGTGAGTGTTAGATTGAGGATTAGGGTTAGGGTTAGTGTGAGGTTTAGGGTGAGGATGAGGGTTAGGGTGAAGGTGAGGGTTAAAATTAGGGTTATGGTGAGGGCTAGGGTGAGGGTGAGTGTTAGGGTTCGGGATAGGTTTATGGTGAGGTTAAGGATTAGGTTGAGGGTTAGGGTTAGTGTGAGGGTTAGTGTTCGGCTTAGGGTCAGTGTTAGGGTGAGGGTAAGTGTTAGGGTGAGTGTTAGGTTTAGAGTGAGGGTTATGGTTGGGTGAGGGTTAGGGTTAGGGTTATTGTTAGGGTTAGGTTTAGAGATACGTTTACGGTGAGTGTGAGGGTGAGAGTTAGGGTTAGGTTTAGGGTGAAGTTTAGTGTTAGTGTTAGGGTTAGGGTTAGGGTTAAGGTGAGGGTGAGGTTTAGGAGTAGAGTTAGGTTTAGGGTGAGGGTTAGGGTCAAGGTTAGGGTTAGGGTGCGGGTTAGGGTGGGGTTGAGGGTAAGGGTAAATTTGAGGGTTTGGCTGAGGGTGAGGGTTACAGTAATGGTGAGGGTTAGGGTTAGGGTGAGGGTTAGTGTTAGGGTTAGGATGAGAGTGAGGGTTAGATTGAGGATTAGTGTTAGGGTTAGTGTGAGTTTTAGGGTTAGCTTGAGGGTTAGGGTTAGTGTAAGGATGAGGTTTACTGTTAGGGTGATGCTTAGGGTTAGTGTGAGCGTTAGTGTTAGCGTTAGGGTTTATGTTAAGGTGAAGGTAAGTGTTTGGGTGAAGGTTAGGTTTAGGGTGAGAGTTATGGTTAGAGTGAGTGTGAGGGTTAGGGTTAGGGTTATTGTTAGGATTAGGTTTAGGGTTATGGTTAGTGTTAGTGTTAGGGTTAGGATGAGGTTTAGTTTTAGTCTTAGGATTAGAGTTAAGCTTAGGGTGAAGGTGAGATTTAGGGATAGAGTTAGCTTTAGTGTTAGTGTTAGTGGTAGGGTGAGGGTTAGGGTTAGGTTTAGGCTTAGGCTTAGGCTTAGGCATGGGCTTAGGCCGAGCATGATGGTGAGGGTTAGGGTGAGGGTTAGGGTTCGGGTTAGTGTGAAGTTTAGATTGAAGTTTAGGGTTAGGATTAGGGTAAGGGTGAGGGCTAGGGTAAGGGTTAGGGTATGGGCTAGGGTTAGGGATAGGGTTAGGTTTAGGGTTAGGGTTAGGGTGAGGGTGAGTGTGAAGTTTATGGTTAGGGTTAGGCTTAGAATTAGGGTGAGGGTTACGGTTAGGGTTTGGGTTAGTGTGAGGGTGAGGTTGAGGATTATGGTTAGTTTTAGGGTTAGGTTTAGGGTTAGAGTTATGGTTAGGCTTAGGCTTAGGATGAGGGTGAGGGTGGGGTTGAGGATTAGAGTTAGGGTTTGGGTTAGGCTTAGTGTTAGGTTTATTGTTATTGTTATGATTAGGGTTAAGTTTGCGGTGAGCATGAGGCTGAAGGTGAGGGTAATGGGTAGGGTTAGGGTTAGGGGGAGGATAGGGGGAGGTTTAGGGTTAGGGTTAGTGTTAGGATAAGTGTGAGGGTGAGGGTTAGGTTGAGGTTTAAGGATAGGGTTAGGTTTAGGATTAGGGTTAGGGTGAGACTGAGTGTGAGGTTTAGGGTGACGATTAGGCTTAGGCTTATGGTTAGGCTAAGAGTGAGGGTGGGGGTGAGGATTAGGGTTATTGCTATGCTTGGGCTTATGGTTAGGCTGAGTGTGAGGATGGAGGTGAGGATTAGGGTTAGTGTGATCGTTAGGATTAGGGTAAGGGTGAGGGCTCGGGTGAGGGTAAGGGTTAGGGTAAGGCTTAGGCTTAGACTTCCAGTTAGGCTGAGGGTGAGTTTGAGGGTGAGGGTTAGGGTTAGCGTGATGGCTAGGTTTATTGTTAGGGTGAGGGTTAGGATGAGGTTTAGGGTTCGGGTGAGGTTAGGGTGAGGATGATGGTAAGGGTAAAGGTGAGGTTTATGCTGAGGGTAAGGGTTAAGATGAGGGTGAGGGTTAAGGTGAGGGTGAGGGTTAAGTTAAGGGTGAGGGTTAGGGTTAGGGTGAGGCTGAGTGTGAGGTTTAGCCTGAGGATTAGGCTTAGGCTTACAGTTAGGCTAAGGGTGAGGGTGGGGGTGAGGGTGGGGGTGAGGATTAGGGTTAGGGTGATGGTTAGGGTTAGTGTTATTGTTAGGGTTTGGGTTAGAGTTACGATGAGTGTGAGGGTGTGGGTGAGGGTTAGGGTTAGGGTTAGGGTGGGGTTTAGGGTTGGGTTAGGATTATGGTTAAGGTGAGGGTGAGGTTTAGGGTTAGATATAGTGTTAGGGGAATGGTTAGGGTGAGGGTCATGGATAGGGTTATTGTTAGGGTTAGGGTGAGGGTGAGGGTTAGGTTGAGGATTAGGGTTAGGGTTAGGATTAGGGTTAGTGTGAGGGTTAATGTTATGGTTAGGGTTAGTTTTAGGGTGAGGGTTGTTAGGGTTTGGGTTATTGTGAGGGTTATCGTTGGGATGAGGGTTCGGATAAAGGTTAGGTTTATTGTTAGGGTTAGGTTTAGTGTTTCGGTTACGGTGAGAGTGAGGGTTAGGGTTAGGGTTAGGGCGAGGTTTAGGGTTTGGTTTAGGGTTAGAGTGAGGGTTAGGGTGAATGTGAGGATTAGGGTTAGAGTTAGGGTTAGGGTGAAGGTTACTTTGACGTTTAGGGTTAGGGTTAGTGTTATGGTTAGGGTTAGGCTGAGAGTTAGGGGGAGGGTTAGGATTACAGTTAGGGTTAGGTTTATGGTTAGGGTTAGCCTTAGTGTTAGGGTGAGGGTGAGGTTTAGAGTTAGAATTAGGGTTAGGGTGAGGCTGAGGGTGAGAGTGAGGGTTAGGATTATTGTTAGCATTAGGATTAGGGTTTGGGTTAGGGTGAGATTGAGGGTTAGGGTTAGGGTTAGGGTTAGCCTTAGGTTTAGGCTGAGGGTGAGGGTGAGGGTGAGGGTTAGGGTTAGTTTAAGGGTTAGGGTTACGGTTAGGATGAGGTTTAGTGCTAGGGTTAATGTTAGAGTTGGGTTAGAGTGAGGGTGAGGTTTAGGGGTAGATTTAGGGTTAGGGTGAGGGTTAGGTTGAGAGTTAGGGTTAGGGTTAGGGTTAGGGTTGTTGTGAAGGTAAGGGTAAACGTGACAGTTAGGCTGAGTGTGAGGGTTATGGCAAGGGTGAGGATTAGTGTTAGGGTGAGAGTTAGGGTTAGGGTTAGTGTGAGAGTTAGGATTCGGGTTAAGTTTAGGGTTAGGGTTAGGGTTAGGCTAAGAGTTTCGGTGAGGGTGAGGGTTAGTGTGAGTTTGAGAGTTAGGGTTACGATTAGGGATAGGGTGATGGTTAGTGTTAGGGTTAGTGTTAGGGTGAGGGTTAGGATGAGGGTTAGGGTTAGGATTAGGGTTAGAGTGTGGGCTAGTGGCAGGTGAGGTTTACGGTGAGGGTTAGGGTGAGGTTAGGGTTACAGTGAGTGTGAGGGTTAATGTTAGGGTGAGGGTTAGGGTTAGGATTAGGGTTAGGGTGAGAGTGAGTGTTAGGATTAGGTTTAGGTTTAGGGTTAGGTTTAGGTTTAGGGTTAGGGTGAGGGTTAGGGTGAAGATGATGGTAAGGGTAAAGGTGAGGTTTAGGGTGAGGGTGAGGGTTAAGATAAGGGTGAGGGTTAGGTTTAGGCTTAGGTTTAGAGTAAGGGGTAGTATTAGGGTCAGGGGGATTGTTAGATTGAGGATTAGGGTTAGCGTTAGTGTGAGGTTTAGAGTGAGGATGAGGGTTAGGGTTAGGGTGAGGGTGAAGGTTAGAATTAGGGTTAGGGTGAGGGCTAGGATGAAGGTGAGGGTGAGGGTAAGGGTTAGGCTTAGGCTTAGGATTAGGCTGAGCGTGAGATTGAGGATGAGTGTTAAGGTTAGGGTGATGGTTAGGTTTACAGTTAGGGTGAGGGTTAGGATGAGGTTTAGGGTTAGGGTGAGGGTTAGGTTGAGGTTTAGAGTTAGGGTTAGGGCTAGACTTAGGGTTATGGTGAGGATGAGGTTCAGGGGTACAGTTAGGGTTAGGATGAGGGTTAGGGTTAGGGTGCAGGTTAGCCTAGGGGTGACGGTAAGGGTAAAGGTGAGTGTTAGGCTGAGGGTGAGGGTTCCGGTAAGGGTGAAGGTTAAGGTTAGGGTGAGCGTTAGTGTTAACATTAGGGTGAGGGTGAGGGTTAGATTGAGGATTAGTGTTAGGGTTAGTGTGAGGTTTAGGGTGAGGATGAGGGTTAGGGTTAGGGTGAAGGCTAGGGTGAGTGTGAGGGTTAGGGTTAGGGTTAGGGTGAGGGTAAGTGTTAGGGTGAGGGTTAAGGTTAGGGTGAGGGTTATGCTTAGGGTGAGGGTTAGGGTTAGGGTTAGGTTTATTGTTAGGTTTCGGGGTAGGGTTACGGTTGCTGTGAGGGTGAGGGTGAGGATTAGGGTTAGGGATAGGATGAGGTTTAGGTTTAGGTTTAGGTTTAGAGTCAGGGTTAGGGTGAGGGTTAGGCTTAGGCTTAGGCTTAGGCTTAGGCTTTGGCCGAGCATGAGGTTGAAGGTTCGGGTTCGGGTTCGGGTTCGGGTTAGGGTTAGGTTTAGGGTTAGGTTGAGAATTAGGTTGAGATTTAGGGTTAGGATAAGTTTAAGGGTGAGGGCTAGGCTGAGGTTTAGGGTGAGAGTTAGGGTTAGAGATAGGGTTAGGTTTAGGATTAGGGTTAGGGTGAGGGTGAGTGTGAGGGTTAGGATTAGGGTTAGGGTTAGGTTTAGAGTTAGGATGAGTGTTAGGGTTAGGGTTTGGGTTAGGGTGATATTGAGGCTGAGGATTAGTGTTAGGTTTAGGGTTAGGTTTAGGGTGAGGGAGAGGTTTAGATGTAGGGTTAGGGGGTGGGTTAGGGTGAGTGTTAGGGTTAGGGGTAGTGTTAGGTTTAGGTTGAGGGTGAGGTTTAGGTTGAGGTTTAGGGTTAGGGTTAGGGTTAGGGTCATTGTGAGGGTTAGTGTTAGTGTTAGTGTTAGGGTGAGGGTAAGTTTTCGGGTGAGGTTATGGGTTAGGGTGACGGTTATGGATAGGGTTAGGGTTAGGGTTAGGGTTATTGTTAGGTTTAGGTTTAGGTTTACGGTTATGGTGAGGGTGAGTGTGAGGGTTAGGGTTAGGGTTAGGTTGAGGTTTAGGGTTTGGGTTAGGGTTATAGTTAGGGTTAGAGTGAGGGTGAGGTTTAGGGTGAGAGTTAAGTTTAGGGTGACGGTTAGGGTTAGGTAGGGAGAGAGTTAAGGGGAGGGTAAGGCTTAGTGTTATGGTTAGGGATAGGATTACGGTTAGGGTTAGTGTGAGGGTTCGTGTGTTTGTTAGGGTTAGTTCTGGGGTTAGGCTTAGGTTTAGGCTGAAGGTGAGGGTGATGGTTAGGGTTAGGGTTAGGGTTAGTGTTAGGGTTAGGGGGAGTGTTAGGATGACGGTTAAGGTTAGGATTAGGGTTAGGGTAAGGGCTAGGGTGAGGTTGAGGTTTAGGGTTAGAGTTAGGGTTAGGGTGAGGCTGAGGGTGAGGGTTAGGGTTAGGGTTAGTGTTAGGTTTAGGGTTAGGGTTAGGGTGAGGGTTAGGGTGAGGGTTAGGCTTAGGTTTAGGCTGAGGGTGAGGGTGAGGGTGAGGGTTAGGGTGAGGATGAGGGTTAGGGTTAGGGTGAGGGCTAGGGTTGGGTGAGCGTTAAGGATAGGGTTATCGTGAGGTTTAGGGTTAGGGTGATGTTTAGGGTTAGTGTGAGGGTTAGTGTTAGGTTTAGGGTTATTGTTAGGGTTGGGGTAAGTGTTAGGGTGAGGTTTAGGGTTAGCGTGAGGGTTATAGTTAGGGTGAGGGTTAGGGTTATGGTTAAGGTTATTGTTAGGGTTAGGCTTAGGGTTATGGTGAGGGTGAGGGTGAGGGTTACGGTTAGGGTTAGGATGAGGTTTAGGTTTAGGCTTAAGGATAGAATTAGGGTTCGGGTGACAGTGAGGTTTAGGGTTAGAGTTAGGGTTTGTGATAGGGTTAGGGTTAGGGTGTGGGTTAGGGTTAGTCTTAGGCTTAGGCTTAGGCTGAGCATGAGGGTGAGGGTTAGGGTTAGGGTGATGGTTCTGGTTAGGATTAGTGTTATTGTTAGCGTTAGGGTTAGAGTTACAGTGAGGGTGAGGGTGCAGGTGAGGGTTAGGGTTAGGGTTAGGGTGGGGTTTACCGTTACAGTTAGGGTTAGGGTTAGGTTGAGGGTGAGGTTTAGGGTTAGATTTAGGGTTAGTTTTAGAGTGAAGTTTAGTGTTAGAGTTTGGGTTAGCGAGCGGCTGAGGGTGAGGGTTATGGTTCGGATTAGGGGTTGGGTGAGGGTGACGGTGAGTGTTAAGTTTAGTGTTAGGGTGAGGGTTAGGATGAGGGTTAGGGTTAGGATTAGTGTTAGAGTGAGGGCTAGGGTGAGGGTGAGGTTTAGGGTTAGAGTTATGGTGAGGTTTAGGGTTAGGGTTAGTGTTAGGGTTAGGGTGAGTGTAAGGTTTAGGGTTAGTGTTAGGGTTATGGTGAGGCTGAGTTTGAGGGTTAGGGTTAGTGTTAGTGTTAGATTTAGGGTTAGGGTGAGGGTTAAGTTGAGTGTGAGGGTTAGGCTTAGGGTTAGGATTAGGTTTAGGGTAAGGGTTAGGGTGAGTGTGAGCGATATGGTTAGGGTTAGGGTTAGGCTTAGGGTTAGACTGAGAGTGAGGGCTGGGGTGAGGGTTAGGTTAAGGGTGAGTGTGAGGGTTAGGGTTAGCGTTAGGTTTATTGTTAGGTTTAAGTTTAGGGTTACGGTTACGGTGAAGGTGAGTGTGAGGGTTAGGGTTAGGGTTAGGTTGAGATTTAGGGTTTAGGATAGGGTTAGAGTTAGGGTAAGGGTGAGGGTGAGGTTTAGGGTTAGAGTTAGGGTTAGGGTGATGGTTAGGGTTAGGGTTAGGGTGAGAGTTAGGGGGAGGGTAAGGGTTAGTGTTTGGGTTAGGGATAGGATTAGGGTTAGGTTTAGGGTGAGGGTCAGTGTGTTTGTTAAGGTTAGGTCTAGGGTTAGGCTTAGATTTAGGCTGAGGGGGAGGATGATGGTTAGGTTAGCGTTTTGTTAGGGGGAGGGTTAGGATGAGGGTTAGGGTTAGGATTAGGGTTAGGGCAAGGCCTAGGGTGAGGGTGAGGTTTAGCGTTAGCGTTAAGGTGAGATTTATGGTTAGGGTTAGGGTTAGGGTGAGGGTGAGGTTTAGGGTTAGAGTTAGGGTTAGGGTGAGGCTGAGGGTGAGGGTTAGTGTTAGGGTTAGTGTTAGGTTTAGTTTTAGGGTTAGGGTGAGGGTTAGGGTGAGGGTTATGGTTAGATTTAGGATTAGGTTTAGGCTGAAGGTTAGGGTGAGGCTGAGGGTTAGGGTGAGGATGAGGGTTAGGTTTAGGGTGAGGGCTAGTGGGTGAGGGTTAGGGATAGGGTTAGCGTAAAGTTTAGGGTTAGGGTAATGGTTAGGGCTAGTGTGAGTGTTACTGTTAGGGTTAGGTTTATTGTTACTGTTAGGCTAAGTGTTAGGGTGAGGGTTAGGGTTAGGGTGAGGTTTATGGTTAGGGTGAGGGTTAGGGTTATGGTTAAGTTTATTGTTAGGGTTAGCGTTAGGGTTACGGTTACGGTGAGGGTGAGGGTGGGGTTGACGTTTAGGGTTAGGGTTAGGGTTAGGTTGAAGGTGAGGTTTAGGGTTAGATTTAGGGTTAGTGTTAGGGTGAGGTTTAGTGTTAGAGTTAGGGTTAGGGTGAGGCTGAGGGTGAGGTTTAGCGTTAGGATAAATGTTAGGGTTATGCTTAAGGTGAGGGTTAGGTTGAGGGTGAGGGTTAGGTTTAGTTTTAGGAGTAGGATTAGTGTTAGGTTTATGGTGAGTGTGAGGGTTAGGGTTAGGGATAGGCTTAGGGTTAGGCTGAGGTTGAGGGTTAGGGTTGGGGTTAGGGTGAGTTATAGGGTTAGGGTTAGGGTGAGTGTGAGAGTTTGATTTAGGGTTAGGATTAGGATTAGGCTGAGCATGAGGTTGTGGGTTAGGGTTAGGATGAGGGTTAGGGTTATGTTGAGGGTTAGGATGAGGTTTAGGGTTAGGATTAGGGTTAGGGTGAGGGTGAGTGTGTGTGTTAGTGTTAGGTTTAGGATTAGGCTTAGGGTTAGGCTGAGCGTGAGTTTGAGGGTTAGGGTTAGGGTTAGGGTGAGCGTTAGGGTAAGAGTTAGGGGGAGGGTTAGGAAGAGGGTTATGGTTAGGTTTAGGGTTGGGTGAGGGCTAGGGTGAGGGTGAGGTTTAGGGTTAGGTTTGGGGTGAGGGTTAGGGTTAGGGTAAGAGTGAGAGTTAGGGTTCAGCTTAAGTTTTGGGTTAGGTTGAGGGTTAGGGTAAGGGTTACGGTGAGGGTGAGGGTTAGGGTTAGGTTGAGGGTTAGGGTTCGGAATAGGGTTAGGGTGAGGGTGACGGTGAGGGTTAGGTTTAGTGTTAGGTTGAGGGTTAGGATGAGGGTTAGGGTTAGGATTAGGGTTAGGGTGAGGGCTAGGGTGAGGGTGAGGTTTAGGATTAGGGTTAGGTTGAAGTTTAAGGTTAGGGTTAGTGTTAGGGTTAGGGAGAGGGAGAGGTTTAGGGTTAGAGTTAGGGTTAGGGTGAGCCTGAGTTTGAGGGTTAGGTTTAGAGTTAGTGTTAGATTTAGGGTTAGGTTGAGGGTAAGTTTGAGTGTGAGGGTTAGGCTTAGGGTTAGGATTAAGTTTAGGGTAAGGGTTAGGGTGAGTGTGAGCGATATGGTTAGAGTTAGGTTTAGGGTTAGGGTTAGACTGAGGGTGAGGGTGGGGGTGAGGGTTAGGTATAGGGTGAGTGTGAGGGTTAGGGTTAGGGTCAGTGTTAGGGTTAGGGTTACGGTGAGTGTTATGGTTAAGGTTAGGTTGTGAGTTAGGGTTAATGTTAAAGTTAGGGTGAGGGTAAAGGTTAGGGCTAGGGTGAGGGTAAGTATGAGGATTAGGGTTAGGATTATGGTTAGGGTGAGGGCTAGGATGAGAGTGAGGGTTAGGGTTAGTATTAGATACAGGGTTTAGGGTTAGGGTTAGGGTTAGGGTGAGGATTAGGTTGAGGGTTAGGGTTATAGTGAGGGTGAGGATTAGGGTTAGGATGAGGGTTAGGGTTAGGATTAGGGTTAGTTTGAGGGTGAGTTTTAGCATTAGGGTTAGGGATAGGGTTAGGTTTAGGTTTAGGATTAGTGTTATTGTTAGCGTTAGGGTTAGAGTTACGGTGAGGGTGAGGGTGATGGTTAGGGTTAGGGTTAGGGTGAGGTTTATACTTAGGTTTAGGAGTAGGGTTAGGGTGAGGGTGCGGTTTAGGGTTAGATTTAGGGTTAGTTGGAGGGTTAGGCCTAGGGTGAGATTTAGGGTTACTTTTAGGGTTAAGGTTAGGGTGAGGGTTAGGTTGAGGTTTAGGCTTTTGTTAGGGTTAGTGTTAGGATTAGGGTGAGGGTGAGGTTGAGTGTGAGGGATAGGATTAGGGTTAGGCTTAGGCTTAGGGTTAGGCTGAGTGAGGGTGGGGTTGAGGATTAGGTTTAGGTTGATGGTTAAGGTTAGGGTTAGGATGAGGTTTAGGATGATGGTTAGGATTAGGATTAATGTTAGGGTGAGGGCTAGGGTGAGGTTGAGGGTTAGGTAAGGGTTAGGCTTAGGCTTAGGATTAGGCTGAGCATGAGGTTGAGGGTGAGGTTTAGGGTTAGGGTGATGGTTAGGTTTACAGTTAGGATGAGGGTTAGGATGAGCTTTAGGTTTAGAGTGAGGGTTAGGGTGAGGTTTAGTGTTAGGGTTAGGGTTAGAGTTAGGCTTATGGTGAGGGTGAGGTTCAGGGGTACAGTTAAGGTTAGGATGAGAGTTAGGGTTAGGGTGCAGGTTAGCCTGGGGGTGGCAGTAAGGGTAAAGGTGAGGGTTAGACTGAGGGTGAAGGTTCCGGTAAGGGTGAAGGTTAGATTTAGGGTTAGGGTTAGTGTTAGCATTAAGGTGAGGTTGAGGGTTAGATTGAGGATTCTTGTTATGGTTAGTGTGAGGTTTAGGGTGAGGATGAGGGTTAGGGTTAGGGTGAAAGCTAGCGTGAGTGTGAGGGTTCCTAGGGTTAGGGTTAGGGTGAGGGTAAGTGTTAGGGTGAGAGTTAAGGTTAGGGTGAGGGTTATGGTTAGGGTGAGGGTTAGGGTTAGGGTTAGGTTTATTATTAGGTTTAGGGGTAGGGTTACGGTTACTGTGAGGTTGAGTGCGAGGATTAGGGTTAGGGTTAGGATGAGGTTTAGGTTTAGGGTTAGGGTTAGAGTTAGGGTTAGTTTGAGGGTTTGGGTTAGGGTTAGGCTTAGCCTTAGGCCGAGCATGAGGGTGAGGGTTCCGGTGAGGGTTAGGTTTAGGTTTAGGGTTAGGTTGAGAGTTAGGTTGAGGTTTAGGGTTAGGATAAGTCTAAGGGTGAGGGATAGGCTGAGGGTTAGGGTGAGGGTTAGGATTAGGGATAGGGTTAGGGTGAGGGTGAGTGTGAGGTTTAGGATTAGGGTTAGCGTTAGGGTTAGGGTGAGATTTAGGTTTAGGGTTTCGGTTAGGGTGAGGATTAGTGTTAAGTGAAGGTTATTGTTAGGGTTAGGCAAAGTGTTAGGGTGAGAGTTAGGGTTAGGTTGAGGGTTATGGTTAGGGTGAGGGTTAGGGTTATGGTTAAGGTTATTTTTAGGGTTAGGGTTAGGCTTAGGGTTAAGGTGAGGGTGAGGGTGAGGGTTACGGTTATGGTTAGGTTGAGGTTAAGGTTTAGGGTGAGGCTTAGAATTAGGGTTAGGGGGACAGTGAGTTTTAGGATTAGAGTTAGGGTTTGTGATAGGTTTAGGGTTAGGGTGAGGTTTAGGGTTAGGGTTAGGCTTAGGCTTAGGCTTAGGCCGAGCATGAGGGTGAGGTTTAGGGTTAGGGTGATGGTTCTGGTTAGGATTAGTTTTATTGTTAGGGTTAGGTTTAGAGTTACAGTGAGGTTGAGGGTGCAGGTGAGGGTAAGGGTTAGGGTTAGGGTGGGGTTTATGGTTAGGGTTAGGGTTAGTGTTAGGTTGAGGGTGAGGTTTAGGGTTAGATTTAGGGTTAGTGTTAGGTTGAGGGTTAGTGTTAGCGTTAGGATTAGTTTTAGGGTGAGGCTAAGGGTTATGGTGAGGGTTTGGGTTACGGTGAGGGTTATGGTTAAGCTGAGGTTTAGGAATTGGTTTAGAGTTATTGTTAGGGTTGGTTTAATTTTACGGTTACAGTGAGGGTTAGGATGAGGGTTAGGGTTAGGCTTAGGGTGAGGTTTAGTGTGAGGGTGAGGTTTAGGGTTAGAGTCAGTGTGAGGGTTAGGTTGAAGGTTTGGGTTAGGGTTAGTGTTAGTGTTAGGGTTAGGGTGAGAGTTAGGGGGAGGTTTAGGGTTAGGGTTAAGTTTAAGATTAGGTTTAGGATGAGGGTGAGTGTGTGTGTTAGGGTTTGGTTTAGGGTTAGGCTTAGAGTTAGGCTGAGGGTGAGGTTGAGGGTGAGGGTTAGGGTTAGGGTTAGGGTTAGGATTAGGTTTAGGGGGAGGGTTAGGATGAGGGTTAAGGTTAGGATTAGGGTTAGGGTGAGGGCTAGGGTGAGGGTAAGTTTTAGGGTTAGGGTTAGGGTGAGGGTTAGGGTTTTGTTTAGGGTGAGCGTTAGGGTTTGGGTTAAGTATAGGGTTAGGGTGAGCGTTGCGGTAAGGGTTACAGTGAGGGTGAGGTTTAGGGTTAGGTTGAGGGTTAGGGTTAGGATTAGGGTTAGTGTGAGGGTGTGGATGAGGGTTAGGGTTAGGTTTAGGGTGAGGGTTAGGATGAGGTTTAGGGTTAAGATTAGGGTTAGGGTTAGGGCTAGGTTGAGGGTGAGGGTTAGGGTAAGTTTAAGGCTTAGTCTTAGTGTTAGGCTGAGTGTGAGGTTGAGGGTGAGGGCTAGGGTTAGGGTGATGGTTAGGTTTACAGTTAGTGTTAGAGTTAGTATGAGGTTTAGTGTTTGGAGGATTTTTAGGGTGAGGATGATGGTAAGGGTAATGGTGAGGTTTAGGCTGAGGGTGAGGGTTAAGATAAGGGTGAGCGTTAGGGTTAGGTTTAGGGTTAGATTAGGGGCTAGAGTTAGGGTTAGGGTGAGGGTTAGATTGAGGATTAGGGTTATGGTTAGTGTGAGGTTTAGAGTGAGGATGAGGGTTAGGGTGAGGGTGAGGGTTAGGGTGAGAGTTATTGTTAGGTTGAGGGTTAGGGTTAGGGTTAGGGTGAGGTTCAGGGTTAGGGTTAGGGTTAGAGTTAGGGTTAAGGTGAGGTTGAGGTTTAGGGTGGAGTTAGGGTTAGGGTGAGGGTTAGGATGAGGGTTAGTGTTAGTGTTAGGGTTAGGGTGAGAGTTGGGGGAGGGTTAGGGTTAGGGTTAAGTTTAAGATTAGGGTTAGGATGAGGGTGAGTGTGTGTGTTAGGGTTTGGTTTAGGGTTAGGCTTAGAGTTAGGCTGAGGGTGAGGTTGAGGTTGAGGGTTAATGTTAGGATTAGGGTTAGAGGGAGGGTTAGGATGAGGGTTAAGTTTAGGATTAGGTTTAGGGTGAGGGCTATGATGAGGGTAAGGTTTAGGGTTAGGGTTAGGGTGAGGGTTAGTGTTTTGTTTAGGGTGAGCGTTAGGGTTCGGGTTAAGTTTAGGGTTAGGGTGAGCGTTAGGGTAAGGGTTACAGTGAGGGTGAGGTTTCGGGTTAAGTTGAGGGTTAGGGTTAGGATTAGAGTTAGTGTGAGGTTGTGGGTGAGGGTTAGTGTTAGGGTTAGGGTGAGAGTTTGGATGAGGGTTAGGGTTAAGATTAAGGTTTGGGGGAGGGTTAAGGTGAGGGTGAGGGTTAGGGTAAGTGTAAGGCTTAGTCTTAGTGTTAGGCTGAGTGTGAGGTTGAGGGTGAGTATTAGGGTTAGGGTGATTAGTATGAGGTTTAGGGTTAGGGGGATTTTTAGGGTGAGGATGATGGTAAGGGTAATGGTGAAGTTTAGGCTGAGGGTGAGGGTTAAGATAAGGGTGAGCGTTAGGGTTAGGTTTAGGGTTAGATTAAGGGCTAGAGTTAGGGTTAGTGTGAGGGTTAGATTGAGGATTAGGGTTATGGTTAGTGTGAGGTTTAGAGTGAGGATGAGGGTTAGGGTGAGGGTGAGGGTTAGGGTGAGAGTTATTGTTAGGTTGAGGGTTAGGCTTAGGGTTAGGGTGAGGTTCTGTATTAGGGTTAGTGTTAGAGTTAGGGTTAGGGTGAGGGTGAGGTTTAGGGTGGAGTTAGGGTTAGGGTGAGGGTTAGGATGAGGGTTAGTGTTAGAGTTAGGGTTACCGTGAGGTTTAGGGTTAGGGTTAGTGTTAGGGTTAGGTTGAGAGTTAGGGGGATGTTAGAGTTAGGGTTAGGGTTAAATTAGGTTTAGGTTTTCGGTGAGGGTGAGGGTGAGGGTTAGGATTAGGGTTAGGGTGAAGATGAGGTTTAGGGTTAGAATTAGGGTTAGGGTGAGGCTGAGGGTGAGGGTGAGGGTTAAGGTTAGGGTTAGGATTAGGGTTAGGGTTAGGGTTAGGGTGAGTGTGAGGGTTAAGTTTAGGGTTAGGGTTAGCATTAGTTTTAGGCTGTGGGTTTGGTTGAGGGTGAAGGTTAGGGTTAGTTTGAGGGTTAGAGTTAGGGTTAAGGTGAGGTTTAGTGTTAGGGTTAGAGTTATGGTTTGGGTGAGGGTGAGGTTTAGGCGTAGAGTTAGTTTTAGGGTGAGTGTTTGGGTTAGGGCGAGGGTCAGGGTAGGGGTGACGGTAAGGGTAAAAGTGAGGGTTTGGCTGAAGGTGAGGGTTACGGTAAGGTTGAAGGTTAGGGTTAGGGTGTGGGTTAATGTTAGGGTTAGGGTTAGAGTTAGGGTTCGGGTTAAGTTTAGGGTTAGGGTCAGGGTTAGAGTAAGGGTTACGGTGAGGGTGACGGTTAGGTTTAGGTTGAGGGTTAGGGTTAGGATTATGATTAGGGTGATGGTGAGGTTTAGAGTTAGTGTTAGGGTGAGGGCTAGGAAGAGGTTTAGGGTTAGTATTAGGGTTAAGGTGAGGGCTAGGGTGAGGGTGAGGTTTAGGGTTAGGATTAGCGTGAGGTTTAGGGTTAGGGTTAGGGTTAGGGTTAGGGTGAGGGTGAGGTTTAGGGTTAGGTTTAGGGTTAGGGTTAGGCTGACGTTGAGAGTTAGAGTTAGGGTTAGTGTTAGAATTAGGGTTAGGGTGAGGGTTAGGATGAGTTTTAGGGTTAGGATTAGGGTAAGGGTGAGGGCTAGGTTGAGGGTTAGGGAGAGGGCTAGGGTTATCATAGGGTTAGTTTTAGGATTAGGGTTAGGTGAGGGTGAGTGTGAGGGTTAGGGTTAGGCTTAGTTTTAGGCTTAGAGTTAGGGTGAGGATTAGGGTTAGGGTTTGGTATATGGTGAGGCTGAGGCTGAGGATTACGGTTAGGTTTAGGGTTAGGGTTAGTGTTAGGGTTAGGGTTAGGGTTAGGGTGAGGGTTACGATTAGGGTGAGGGTTAGGGTTAGGACTAGGATTAGGGTTAGGGTTAGGCTGAGGGTGAGAGTGAGCGTGAGGGTTAGGGTGAGGATGAGGGTTAGGGTTAGAGTGAGGGCTAGGGTGAGGGTGAGGGTCAGGGATAGTGTTAGCTTGAGGTTTGGCGTTAGGGTGATGATTAGGGTTAGTGTGAGTGTTAGTGTTAGGGTTAGGATTAGTGTTAGGGTTAGGGTAAGTTTAGGGTGAGGGTTAGGTTTAGGGTGAGTGTTAGGGTTAGGATGAGGGTTAGGGTTAGGGTGAGGGTGAGGTTTAGATATAGGGTTAGGTGGAGGGTTAGAGTGACGGTTAGGTTTAGGGGTAGTGTTAGGGTTAGGTTGAGGGTGAGGGTTATGTTGAGATATAGGATTAGTGTTAGGGTTAGTGTGAGGGTTAGTGTTAGGGTTAGGGTTAGTGTTAGGGTGAGAGTAAGTGTTAGGGTGCGGGTATGGGTTAGGGTGCGAGTTATGTTTAGGGTGAGGGTTAGGGTTAGGAATAGGGTTATTGTTAGGTTTAGGTTTAGGGTTACGGTTATGGTAAAGGTGAGGTTGAGGGTTAGGCTTAGGTTTAGGTTGAGGTTTAGGGTTTGGGTTAGGGTTAGAGTTAGGGTTAGGCTGAGGGTGAGGTTTAGGGTTAGAGTTAGGGTTAGGGTGAGGGATAGGGTTAATGTTAGTTTGAGAGTTAGGGGGAGGGTTATGGTTATGATAAGGTTTAGGGATAGGATTAGGGTTAGTGTGAAGTTGAGTGTGTGTGTTAGTGTTAGGTCTAGGTTTAGGCTTAGGGTTAGGCAGAGGGTGAAGTTGAGGGTGAGGGTTAGGGTTAGGGTGAGGGTTAGGGTTAGGATGAGGGATAGGGTTAGCATTAGGGTTAGGGCAAGGGCTAGGTTGAGGGTGAGTTTTAGGGTGAGGGTTAGGGTGAGGTTTATGGTTACGGTTAGGGTGAGAGTGAAGTTTAGGTTTAAATTTAGGGTTAGGTTGAGGTTGAGCTTGAGGGTTATTGTTAGGGTTAGTGTTAGGTTTAGAGTTAGGGTTAGGGTGAGGGTTAGGTTTAGGGTTAGGGTTACCTTAAGGGTTACGGTTAGGGTGAGGGTTAAGTTTAGGGTGAGGATTATGCTTAGGATTAGGATTAGGGTTAAGGTTAGGCTGAGGGTGAGGGTGAGGGTGAGAGTGAGGGTTAGGGTGAGGATGAGGGTTAGGGTGAGGGTGAGGGCTAGGGTGAGGGTGAGGTTTAGGGATACGGTTAGCGTGAGGTTTGGGTTTAGGTTGATGGTTAGGGTTAGTGTGAGGTTTAGTGTTAGGGTTAGGGTTAGTGTTAGGGTTAGGGTAAGTGTTAGGGTGAGGGTTAGGGTTTGGTTTATTGTTAGGGTTAGGGTTAGGGTTTAGGTTTTAGTGAGGGTGAGGATGATGTTTAGGGTTAGGTTTAGGATGAGGTTTAGGTTTAGGTTTATGGTTAGAATTAGGGTTAGGTTGATAGTGATGTTTAGGGTTAGAGTTAGGGTTTGTGATAGGGTTAGGGTTAGGGTGGGGTTTACAGTTAGGGTTAGGATTAGGGTTAGGTTGAGGGAGAGGTTTAGGGTTAGATTTAAGGTTTGTGTTAGGTGAGGGTTAGTGTTAGGGTTAGGGTTAGTGTTAGGGTTAGGTTAAGAGTTAGGGTGAGGGTTTGGGTTAGGGTGAGGGTTATGGTTAGGGTGAGGGTTAGGATGAGGGTTAGGGTTATTGTTAGGGTTCTGGTTAAGGTTAAGTTTACTGTGAGGGTGAGGATGAGGGTTAGGTTTAGGGTGAGGTTTAGGGTGAGTGTGAGGTTTAGGGTTAGTGTTAGGTTTAGGGTGAGGGTTAGGTTGAGGGTTAGGGTTAGGGTTAGGGTTAGGGTGATAGTTAGGGGGAGGGTTAGTGTTAGGGTGAGGGTTAGGTTTAGGGTTAGGTTTAGGGTGAGGGTTAAGTTTAGGATTAGGGTTAGGGTGAGGGTTAGAGTGAGGGTGAGGGTAAGGGTTAGGGTTAGGTTGAGGCTTAGGGTTAGATTTAGGGTGAGAGTTAGGGTTCGGGTTAAGTTTAGGTTTAGGGTGAGGGTTAGGGTAAGGGTTATGGTGAGGGTGAGGTTTAGGGTTAGGTTGAGAGTTAGGGTTAGGATTAGGGTTAGGTTTAGTGTGAGGGTGAGGATTAGGTTTAGGGTTAGGGTGAGGGCTAAGGTGAGGGTGAAGGTTAGAGTAAGGGTTAGGCTTAGTCTTAGGTTTAGGCTGAGTGTGAGGTTGAGGTTGAGGGTTAGGGTTAGGGTGATGGTTAGGTTTACGGTTTGGGTTAGGATGATGTTTACCTTTAGGGGGAGGTTTAGGGTGAGGATGATTGTAAGGGTAATGGTGAGGTTTAGGCTTAGGGTGATGTTTAAGATAAGGGTGAGACTTACCTTTAGGTTTAGCGTTAGGGTAAGGGTTAGGGTTAGGGTTAGGGTTAGTGTTAGATTGAGGATTAGGGTTAGGGTTAGTGTGAGGATTAGAGTGAGGATGAGGGTTAGGGTGAGGGTTAAGGTTATTGTGAGGGTTATGGTTATGGTGAGGGTTAGGGTTAGTGTTAGGGTGAGGTTTAGGTTTAGGGTGACGGTTTTAAGGTGGGGGTGATTATAAGTGTAAACATGAGGGTTAGGCTGAAGGTGAGGGTTATGGTGGGTTGAGGGTTAGGGTTAGGGTGAGGTTAGGGTTAGGGGAAGGGTGTGGGTGAGGTTTAGATTGAGGATTAGTTTTAGGGTTAGTTTGAGGTTTAGGGTGAGAATGAGGGTTATGGTTAGTGTGAGGGCTAGAGTGAGGGTGAGGGTTAGGTTTAGGTTTAGGGTGAGGTTTAGGGTTAGGGTGATGGTTAGGGTTAGTGTGAGGGTTAGTGTTAGGGTGAGGGTAAATGTTAGGGTGAGGGTTAGGGTTAGGGTTAGGGTTAGGGTTATGGTTAGGTTGAGGGTTAGGGTTAGGTTTAGGATCATTGTTAGGGTTAGTTAGGTTTACGGTTACGGTTATGGTGAGGGTGAGGGTGAGGGTTAGTGTTAGGGTTACGGTTAGTGTTAGGGTGAGGGTAAATGTTAGGGTGAGGGTTAAGGTTAGGGTGAGGGTTATGGTTAGGTTGAGGGTTAGGTTTAGGGTTAGGATGAGGTTTAGGTTTAGGGTTAGGGTTAGGGTTAGGGTTAGGGTCAGGTTGAGAGTGAGGTTTATGTTTACATTTAGGGTTAGTGTTACGGTTAGGGTGAGAGTGAGGGTTAGGGTTAGGCTTAGGCTTAGGCTTAGGCCGAGCATGAGGGTGAGGGTTAGGGTTAGGGTTAGGTGAGGGTTAGGTTTAGCGTTAGGGTGAGTGTTAGGATGAGTTTTAGTGCTAGGATTAGGGTTAGGGTGAGGACTAGGGTGAGGGTTAGGGTGAGGGTTAGGTTTAGGGTTAGGTTTAGGATTAGGGTTAATTTGAGAGTGAGAGTACGTTGTAGGGTTGGGGTTAGGCTTAGGGTTAGGGTGAGGGTTAGGGTTAGGGCTTGGTTTAGGGTCAGGGTGAGGATTAGTGTTATCTTTAGGTTTAGGGTTAGGGTTAGGTTTAGGTTTAGGGTTAGGGTTAGTGTTACAGTGAGGGTTAGGGATAGGTTTAGGGTTAGGCTTAGTGTTAGGCTGAGGGTAAGGTTGGGGGTGCGCATTCGGGTTAGGGTTAGGGTTAGGGTTAGGGTTAAGTTTGCGGTGAGGGTATGGCTGAGGGCGAGGGTTATGGTTAGGGTTAAGATTAGGGTTAGGGAAAGGGTTAGCGTTATTGTTATTGTTAGGGTTAGAGGTACAGTGAGGTTGAGGGTAAGGGTGAGGTTTAGGGTTAGGGTGAGGTTTAGGGTTAGGGTTAGGGTTAGGGTGAGGGTGAGGTTTAGGGTTATAGTTAGGATTAGGGGAAGGGTTAGGGTGAGGTTTCGGGTTAGGGTTAGTGTTAGGGTTAGGGTGAGGGTGAGGCTTAGATAGAGGTTTAGGGATAGGGTTACGTTTAGGATTAGAGTTAGAGTGAGGGTGAGTATAAGTGTTAGGGTGAGGGTTAGGCTTAGGCTTAGGATTAGGCTGAGGGTGAGGGTGGTTGTGAGGATTAGGGTTAGGGTGATGGTTTGGTTTAGGGATAGTGTTATTTTTAGGTTTAGTGTTAGAGTTACGGTGAGTGTGAGGGAGATGCTTAGGGTTAGATTTAGGGTTAGTGTTAGGGTGAGTTTAGTGTTAGTGTTAGGGTTAGTGTTAGGGTGAGGTAAGTCTTAGGATGAAGGTTTTGGTTAGGATGAGGGTTATGGTTAGGGTGAGGGTTAGGATTAGGGTAAGGTTTCTTTTTAGGTTTCGGTTTAAGGTTAAGGTTACGGTGAGGGTGAGGGTTAGGCATAGGGTTAGGGTGAGGTTTATGGTGAGGGTGAGGTTTAGGGTTAGAGGTAGGGTTAGGGTGAGGGTTAGGTAGAGGTTTAGGGTTAGAGTTAGTGTTAGGGTTAGGGTTAGGGTGAGAGTTAGAGGGAGGGTTAGGATTAAGGTTAGGGTTAGGATTTGCGTTAGCATGAGGGTGAAGGTTAGGGTTAGGATTAGTATTAGGGGTAGGGTTAGGCTGAGTGTGAAGGTTAGGGTTAGGGTTAGGCTTAGTGTTAGGCTGAGGGTGAGGGTGAGGGTTAGGGTTAGGGTGAGGGTTAGGTCAAGGGTGAGGGTTAGGTTTAGGGTTAGGCGGAGGGTTAGGATGAGGATTAGGGTTAGGATTAGGGTTAGGGTGAGTGCTAGGGTGAGGGTGAGGCTTAGGGTTAGGGTTAGAGTGAGTTTTATGGTTAGTGTTACTTTAGGGTTAGGGTGAGGGTGAGTTTTAGGGTTATAGTTAGGGTTAAAGTGAGGCTGAGGTTGAGGGTTAGGGTTCGGGTTAGGATTAGGATTAGGGTAAGGTTTCGGGTGAGTGTGAGTGTTAGGGATAGGGTTAGGTTTAGGCTTCGGGTTACACTGAGGGTGACGGTAAGGGTGAGGGTTAGGGTTATTCTTAGGGTTAGGGTGAGGGTGAATGTGTGTGTTAGAATTAGGTTTAGGGTTAGGCTTAGGGTTAGGCTGAGGGTGAGGTTGAGGGTGAGGGTTAGGGTTAGGTTGAGGGTGAGGGTTATAGTTAGGTTTAGGGTGAGGGTTAGGGTTAGGATTCTGGTTAGGGTGAGGGCTAGTTTGAGGGCGAGGTTTAGGGATAGGTTTCAGGGTGAGGTTTAGTGTTAGAGTTAAGGTTAGGGTGAGGCTGAGTCTGAGGGTTAGGGTTAGGATTAATGTTAGGCTTTGGCTTAAGATGAGGGTTAGTTTGAGGGTCAGGGTTAGGATTAGGATTAGGAGTAGGATTAGGGTTAGTGTGAGGGTGAGTGTTAGGATGAGGATTAGGGTTAGATATAGGTTGAGTGTAAGGGTTCAGGTTAGGGAGTGGGTTAGGCTTAGGGTTAGGATGAGGGTGAGGGTGAGGGTTAGGGTTGAGGTGAGGGTTAGGGTTAGGGTTTGGGTGAGGGTTAGGGTTAGGGTTAGGGTGAGGGTTAGGATGAGGATTAGGGTTAGAATTAGGGTTAGGGTGAGAGCTAGGGTGAGGGTGACTGTTAGGGTTAGTGTTTGGGTGAGGTTTAGGGTTAGGGTTAGGGTTAGGGTGAGGGTTAGGATGAGGGTTAGAGTTACAGTGAGGGTGAGGATTAGGTTTACCATGAGGGTTAGTGTTAGGATTAGGGTTAGGGTGAGGTTGAGTGTTAGCATTAGTGTTAGGGTTATGGTTAGGGTTAGGTTGAGGGTTAGGATTACTGTTATTGTTAGGTTCAGGGTTAGAGTTATGATGAGGTTGAGGGTGAGGGTGAGTGTTACGGTTAGGGTGAGGTTTAGGGTCAGGGTTAGGATTAGGGTTATTGTGAGGGTGAGGTTTATGGTTAGATTTAGGTTTAGTTGGAGGATTAGGTCGAGGGTTAGGGTTAAGGTAAGTGTTAGGATTAAGGTTAGGTTGAGGGTTAGGTTGAGGTTTAGGGTTAGGGTTAGCGTTAGTGTGAGGGTGAGTGTGAGGTTTAGGGTTAGGGTTAGGCTTAGGTTTAGGGTTAGGCTGAGGGTGAGGGTTGGGGTGAGGATTAGGGTTAGGGTGATTGTTACGTTTAGGGTTATGGTGTGGGTTAGTGTTAGGGTTAGGGTTAGAGTTAGGCTTAGGGTGAGGGTGAGGTTTCGGGGTAAACTTAGGATTAGGGTGAGGGTTAGGGTTAGAGTGAGGGTTAGGGTTGGAGGGACATTAAGGGTAAATGTCAGGTTTAGGCTGAGGGTGAGGGTTACAGTAAGGGTGAGGGTTAGGTTAGGGTGAGGGTTAGGGTTAGGGTTAGTGCGAGCATGACGATTAGATTGAGGATTAGTGTTAGGTTTAGTGTGAAGTTTAGGGTGAGGATGAGCTTTGGGGTTTAGGGCGAGGTCTAGGGAGAGTTTGAGGTTTAGGGTTAGTATTAGGGTGATGTTTATGGTTAGGGTGATGGTTAGGGTTAGTGTGAGGTTTAGTGTTAGGGTTAGGGTTAGTGTTAGGGTGAGGGTAAGGGTTAGGGTGAGGGTTAGGGTGAGGGTGAGGGTTATGTTTAGGGTGAAGTTTAGGGTTAGTGTTAGGGTTATTGTTAGTGTTAGGGTTAGGGTTAAGGTTATGGTGAGGGTGAGGTTGAGGGTTAGGATTAGGTCTAGGATGAGGTTTAGGGATAGTGTTAGGGTTAGGGTCAGGGTGAGGTTCAGTGTTAGAGTTAGTGTTAGGGTGAGGCTGAGGGTGAGGGTTAGGGTTAGGATTAATGTTAGGGTTAGGCTTAAGGTGAGGGTTAGGTTGAGGGTGAGGGTTAGGGTTAGGATTAGGAGTAGGATTAGGGTTAATGTTAGGGTAAGCCTGAGTGTTAGGGTTAGGGACAGGCTTAGGGTTAAGCTGAGGTTGAGGGTCAGGGTTAGGGTTAGGGTGAGGTTTAGGGTTAGGGTTAGGGTGAGTGTGAGGGTTAGCGTTAGTGTTGGTTTTAGGATTAGGCTGAGAGTTAGGGTGTGGATTAGGGTTAGGTTTAGTGTTAGGGTGAGGTTTAGGGTTTGGGTTAGGGTTAGAGTTAGGGTTAGGGTGAGGGTGAGTTTTAGGGTTAGAGTTAGGGTTAGGGTGAGTTTTAGGTTGAGGGTTATGGTAAGGGTTAGTTTTAGGGTTAGGGTTAGGGTGAGAGTTAAGGGAAGGGTTAGGGATAGGATTAGGGTTAGAGTGAGGGGGAGTTGTGTGTTAGGTTTTGGTTTAGGGATAGGCTTAGTGTTAGGCTGTGGGTGAGGTTGAGGGTGAGGGTTAGGGTTAGGGGGAGGGTTAGAATGAGGGTTAGGGTTAGGATTAGGGTTAGGGTAAGTTCTAGGGTGAGTGTGAGGGTGAAGTTTAAGGTTATGGTTAGGGTTAGGGTGAGGGTGAGTGTGAGGTTTAGGGTTAGATTTAGGGTTAGGGTGAGGCTGAGTGTGAGGGTTAGAGTTAGGGTTAGGATTAGGTTTAGGGTAAGGGTTAGGGTGAGTGTGAGGGTTACGGTTATGCTTTGGGTCAGGCTGAGGGTGAGGGTGATGGTGAGGTTTAGGGTTAGTGTTAGAGTGAGAGTTAGGGTTCGTTTATGTTTAGGGTTAGGGTGAGGGTTAGAGTTACTGGGAGCGTGAGGTTTAGGGTTTGGTTGAGGGATATTGTTAGGGGTAGGGTGAGGGTTAGGGTTAGAATTAGGGTTAGCAAGAGGGTGAGTGTTAGGATTACAGTTAGAGTTAGTGTTAGGGTTAGGTTTAGGTTTAGGATTAGTGTTATTGTTAGGGTTAGTGTTAGAGTTATGGTGAGGGTGAGGTTGAGGGTGAGGGTGAGGGTTAGGGTTAGGGTTAGGGTGAGGTTTAGGGTTAAGGTTAGGATTAGGGTTAGGGTGAGATTGAGGTTTAGGTTTAGATTTAGTGTTAGTTGGAGGGTTAAGTCGAGGGTTATGGTTAGGGTTAGTTTTAGGCTTAAGGTTAGAATGAGGGTTAGGTTGAGGTTTAGGGTTAGGGTTAGGATTAGGGTTAGGATCAGGGTGAGGTTGAGGGTTAGGGTTAGGCTTAGGCTTAGGGTTAGGCTGAGCAAGAGGTTGAGGGTGAGGGTTAGTGTTAGGGTGATGGTTAGGTTTACAGTTAGGGTGAGGGTTAGGATGAGGTTTAGCGTTAGGGTGAGGGTTAGAGTGATGATAATGGTAAGGGTAAAGATGAGGTTTAGGCTGAGGTTGAGGTTTAAGATAAGGGTGAGAGTTAGGGTTAGGTTTAGGGTTAGGGTAAGGATTAGGGTTAGGTTAGGGTTAGGGTGAGGGTTAGATTGAGGATTAGGGTTAGGGTTAGTGTGAGGTTTAGGGTGAGGATGAGGGTTAGGGTTAGGGTTAGGGTGAGGTTTAGGATTAGGTTGAGGGTTAGGGTTAGTGTGAGGGTTAGTGTTAGGGTTAGGGTTAGTGTAAGGGTGAGGGTAAGTGTTAGGGTGATGGTTAGGGTTAGGGTGAGGGTTATGGTTAGGGTGAGGGTAAGGGTTAGGATTAGGGTTAGAGTGAGGTTTAGTGTTAGGGTTAGGGTTAGAGTTAGGGTTAGGGACAGGGTGGGGTTTAGGGGTACATTTAGGGTTAGGGTGAGCGTTAGGGTTAGGGTGTGGGTTAGCGTGGGGGTGACGGTAAGGGTAAAGGTGAGGGTTAGGCTGAAGGTGAGGGTTAGGATTAGGGTTAGGAGTAGGATTAGGGTTAGGGTGATCGTGAGTGTGAGGATGAGGATTAGGGTTAGATTTAGGATGAGTGTGAGGGTTCAGGTTAGGGTGTGGTTTAGGCTTAGGGTTCGGTTGAGGGTGAGGGTGAGGGTTAGAGTTAAGGTGAGGGTTAGGGTTACCGTTACCATGAGGCTTAGGTTTAGGATTAGAGTGAGGGTTAGGTTGAGGATTAGGGTTAGAATTAGGGTTAGGGTGAGGGCTAGGGTGAGGGTGAAGGTTAGGGTTAGTGTTTGGGTGAGCTTTAGGGTTAGGGTTAGGGTGAGGGTGAGGGTTAGGATGAAGGTTAGGGTTAGGCTGAGGGTGAGGATTAGGGTTAGGGTGAGGGTTAGGGTTAGGATTAGGGTTAGGGTGAGGTTGAGTGTTAGCATTAGTGTTAGGGTTATGGTTAGGGTTAGGATGAGGGTTAGGATTACTGTTATTGTTAGGTTTAGGGTTAGAGTTATGGTGAGGGTGAGGGTGAGGGTGAGGGTTACGGTTAGGGTGAGGTTTAGGGTCAGGATTAGGATTAGGGTTAGTGTGAGGGTGAGGTTTATGGTTAGATTTAGGTTTAGATGGAGGGTTAATTCGAGGGTTAGTGTTAGGGTAAGTGTTAGGATTAAGGTTAGGTTGAGGGTTAGGTTGAGGTTTAGGGTTAGGGTTAGCGTTAGGTTTAGGATTAGGGTGAGGGTGAGGGTGAATGTGAGTTTTAAGGGTAGGGTTAGGCTTATGCTTAGGGTTAGGCTGAGGGTGACGGTGGGGTTGAGGATTAGGTTTAGGGTGATGGTTAGGGTTAGGGTTATGGTGAGGGTTAGTGTTAGGGTTAGGGTTAGAATTAGGGTTAGAGTGAGGGTGAGGTTTAGGGGTAGAGTTAGGGTTAGGGTGAGGTTTAGGGTTAGAGTGAGGGTTAGGGTGGGGGTGACAGTAAGGGTAAAGGTCATGGTTAGGCTGAGGGTAAGTGTTACAGTAAGGGTGCGGGTTAGGTTTAGGGTTAGGGTGAGGGTTAGGGTTAGATTGAGGATTAGCGTTAGGGTTAGTGTGAAGTTTAAGGTGAGGATGAGGATTAGGGTTAGGGGGAGGTCTAGCGAGAGATTGAGGTTTAGCGTTAGATTTAGGGTGAGGTTTATGGTTAGGGTGATGGTTAGGTTTAGTGTGAGGTTTAGTGTTAGGGTTAGGGTTAGTGTTAGGGTGAGTGTAAGGGTTAGGGTGAGGGTTAGGGTTAGGGTGAGGGTTATATTTAGGGTGAAGTTTAGTGTTAGTGTTAGGGTTATTGTTAGTGTTAGGGTTAGGTTTAATGTTATGGTGAGGGTGAGGATGAGGGTTAGGTTTAGGTCTAGGATGAGGTTTAGGGATAGGGTTAGGGTTAGTGTGAGGTTTAGTGTTAGTGTTAGGGTTAGGGTGAGGCTGAGGGTGAGGGTTAGGGTTAGGATTAATGTTAGGGTTAGGCTTAAGTTGAGGGTTAGGTTGAGAGTGAGGGTTAGGGTTAGGATTAGGAGTAGGATTAGGGTTAGTGTTAGGGTGAGGTTTAGGGTTAGGGTTAGGGTTAGGGTTAGGGACAGGCTTAGGGTCAAGCTGAGGTTGAGGGTGAGGGTTAGGGTTACGGTGAGGTTTAGGGTTAGATTTAGGGTGGGTGTGAGAGTTAGGGTTAGGGTTAGGTTTAGGATTAGGCTTAGTGTTAGGGTGTGGATTAGGGTTAGGCTTAGTGTTAGGGTGAGGTTTAGGGTTTGGATTAGGGTTAGAGTTAGGGTGAGGGTGAGGGTGAGGTTTAGGTTTAGAGTTAGGGTTAGGGTGAGTTTTAGGTTGAGGGTTATGGTAAGGGATAGTTTTAGGGTTAGGGTGAGAGTTAGGGGAAGGGTTAGGCTTAGGGTTAGGGTTAGGTATAGGATTAAGGTTAGAGTGAGGGGGAGTGTGTGTGTTATGTTTAGGTTTAGGGATAGGCTTAGGTTAGGCTGAGGGTGAGGTTGAGGGTGAGGGTTAGGGTTAGGGGGAGGGTTAGGATGAGGGTTAGGGTTAGGATTAGGATTAGGCTAAGGTCTAGGGTGAGTGTGAGAGTGAGGTTTAAGGTTATGGTTATGGTTAGGGTTAGGGTGAGAGTGAGGTTTAGGTTAGAGTTAGGGTTTCGGTGAGCCTGAGGGTTAGGGTTAGAGTTAGGGTTAGGATTAGGTTTAGGGTAAGGGTTAGGGTGAGTGTGAGGGTTATGGTTACGCTTAGGGTCAGGCTGAGGGTGAGGGTGAGGGTGAGGGGGAGGGTTAGGTTTAGGGTTAGGGTGAGAGTTAGGTTTCGTTTATGTTTAGGGTTAGGGTGAGGCTTAGAGTTAAGAGGAGCGTGAGTTTTATGGTTATGGTTAGGGTTAGGATGAGGGTTAAGTTTAGGGTTAGGGTGAGGGTAAGGATGAGGATTAGGTTTAGCATTAGGGTTACGGTGAGGGCTAGGTTGAGGGTGAGGGTTAGGGTTAGTGTTAGGTTACGTTTTAGGGTTAGGGTTAGGGTTGGGGTGAGGGGTAGGTTGAGGGTTAGGGTTACAGTGAGGGTGAGGATTAGGGTTAGGGTGAGGGTTAGGGTTAGGATTAGGGTTAGCAAGAGGGTGAGTGTTAGGATTACAGTTAGGGTTAGGGTTAGGTTGAGGGTTAGGATTAGAGTTATTGTTAGGGTTAGGGTTAGAGTTATGGTGAGGGTAAGGGTTAGGGTTAGGGTGAGGTTTAGGGTTAGGGTTAGGATTAGGGTTAGGGTGAGGGTGAGGTTTAGGGTTAGATTTAGGGTTAGTTGTAGGGATAGGTCGAGGGTTAGGGTTAGGGTTAGTTTTAGGGTTAAGGTTAGAGTGAGGTTTAGGTCGAGGTTTAGGGTTATGGTTAGGGTTAGGGTTAGGATTAGGGTGAGGGTGAGGGTGAGGTTGAGGGTTAGGTTTAGGCTTAGGCTTAGGCTTAGGGTTAGGCTGAGCGTGAGCTTGAGGGTGAGGGTTAGGGTTAGGGTGATGTTTAAGTTTACGGTTAGGGTGATTGTTAGGATGAGGTTTAGCGTTAGGGTGAGGGTTAGGGTCATTATGATGGTAACTGTAAAGATGAGGTTTAGGCTGAGGTTGCGGGTTAAGATAAGGGTGAGGGTTAGGGTTAGGTTTAGGGTTAGGGTAAGGATTAGTGTTAGGTTAGGATTAGGGTGAGGGTTAGATTGAGGATTAGTGTTAGGGTTAGTGTGACGTTTAGGGAGAGGATGAGGGTTAGGGTTAGGGTTAGGGTGAGGTTTAGGATTAGGGTGAGGGTTAGGGTTAGTGTGAGGGTTAGTGTTAGGGTTAGGGTTAGTGTTAGGGTGAGGGTAAGTGTTAGGGTGATGGTTAGGGTTAGGGTAAGGGTTATGGTTAGGGTGAGGGTAAGGGTTAGGATTAGGGTTAGAGTGAGGTTTAGTGTTAGGGTTAGGGTTAGAGTTACGGTTAGGGAGAGGGTGAGGTTTAGGGGTACATTTAGGGTTAGGGTGAGGTTAGGGTTAGGGTGCGGGTTAATGTGGGGGTGATGGTAAGGGTAAAGATGTGGGTTAGGCTGACGGTTTGGGTTAGGATTAGGGTTAGGAGTAGGATTAGGGTTAGGGTGATCGTGAGTGTGAGGATGAGGATTAGGGTTAGATTTAGGGTGAGTGTGAGGGTTCGCGTTAGGGTGTGAGTTAGGCTTAGGGTTAGGATGAGGGTGAGGGTGAGGTTTAGGGTTAAGGTGAGGGTTAGGGTTAGGATTACCATGAGGGTTAGATTTAGGGTTAGGGTGAGGGTTAGGTTGAGGATTAGGGTTAGAATTAGGGTTAGGGTGAGGGCTAGGGTGAGGGTGATGGTTAGGGTTAGTGTTTGGGTGAGCTTTAGGGTTAGGGTTAGGGTGAGGGTAAGGTTTAGGATGAAGGTTAGTTTTAAGATGAGGGTGAGGATTAGGGTTAGGGTGAGGATTAGGGTTAGGATTAGGGTTAGGGTGAGGTTGAGGGTTAGCATTAGTGTTAGGGTTATGGTTAGGGTTAGGTTGAGGGTTAGGATTATTGTTATTGTTAGGTTTAGGGTTAGAGTTATGGTGAGGGTGGTGGTGAGGGTGAGTGTTACGGTTAGGGTGAGGGTTATGTTTAGGGTGAAGGTTAGGGTTAGTGTTAGGGTTATTGTTAGGGTTAGGGTTAGGGTTAAGGTTATGGTGAGGGTGAGGATGAGGGTTAGGTTTAGGTCTAGGATGAGGTTTAATGATAGGGTTTTGGTTAAGCTTAGGGTTAGGGTGAGGTTTAGTGTTAGTGTTAGGGTTAGGGTGAGGCTGCGGGTGAGGTTTAGGGTTAGGATTAATGTTAGGGTTAGGCTTAAGGTGAGGGTTATGTTGAGAATGAGGGTTAGGGTTAGGATTATGAGTAGGATTAGGTTTAGTGTTAGGGTGAGGGTTAGGGTTAGGGTTAGGGTTAGGGTTAGGGACAGGCTTAGGGTCAAGCTGAGGTTGAGGGTGAGGGTTAGGGTTAGGGTGAGGTTTAGGGTTAGGGTTAGGTTGAGTGTGAGGATTAGGGTTAGGTTTAGGCTTACGATTAGGCTTAGTGTTAGGGTGTGGATTAGGGTTAGGCTTAGTGTTATGGTGAGGTTTACGGTTTGGATTAGGGTTAGAGTTAGGGTTAGCGTGAGGGTGAGTTTTAGGGTTAGAGTTAGGGTTAGGGTGAGGTTTAGGTTGAGGGTTATGGTAAGGGTTAGTTTTAGGGTTATGGTTAGGGTGAGAGTTAGGGGAAGGGTTAGGAATATTGTTAGGGTTAGGTATAGGATTAAGGTTAGAGTGAGGGGGAGTGTGTGTGTTAGGTTTAGGTTTAGGGATAGGCTTAGGTTAGGCTGAGGGTGAGATTGAGGTTGAGGGTTAGGGTTAGGGGGAGGGTTAGGATGAGGGTTAGCGTTAGGAATAGGGTTAGGGTAAGGTCTAGGGTGAGTGTGAGGGTGAGGTTTAAGGTTATGGTTAGGGTTAGGGTGAGGGTGAGGGTGAGGTTTAGGTTAGAGTTAGGGTTACAGTGAGGCTGAGGGTGAGGGTTAGAGTTAGGGTTAGGATTAGGTTTAGGGTAAGGGTTAGGGTGAGTGTGAGGGTTATGGTTACACTTAGGGTCAGGCTGAGGGTTAGGGTGAGGGTGAGACTTATGGTTTGGGTGAGGGTTAGGGTTAGGGTTAGGGTGAGAGTTAGGGTTCGTTTATGTTTAGGGTTAGGGTGAGGGTTAGAGTTACGGTGTGCGTGAGGTTTAGGGTTTGGTTGAGGGTCAGGGTTAGGATTAGGGTTAGGGTGAGGGTTAAGGTTAGGGTTAGGGTGAGGGTAAGGATGAGGAGAAGGTTTAGCATTATGGTTAGGTTGAGGGCTAGGTTGAGGGTGAGGGTTAGGGTTAGTGTTAGGTTAAGGTTTAGGGGTAGGGTTAGGGTTAGGGTGAGGGTTAGGTTGAGGGTTAGGGTTACAGTAAGGGTGAGGATTAGGGTTAGGGTGAGGGTTTGGGTTAGGTTTAGGGTAAACCTGAGGGTGAGTGTTAGGATTACACTTATGGTTAGGGTTAGGGTTAGGTTGAGGGTTAGGAGTAGTGTTATTGTTAGGGTTATGGTTAAAGTTATGATGAGGGTGAGGGTGAGAGTGAGGGTTAGGTTTACAGTTAGGGTGAGGTTTAGGGTTAGGGTTAGGATTAGGGTTAGGGTGAGGGTGAGGTTTAGGGTTAGATTTAGGGTTAGTTGGAGGGTTAGATCGAGGGATAGGTTTAGGATTAGTTTTAGGGTTAAGGTTAGGGTGAGAGTTAGGTTGAGGTTTAGGGTTATGGTTAGGGTTAGGGTTAGGATTAGGGTGAGGGTGAGGGTGAGGTTGAGGGTTAGGCTTAGGCTTAGGCTTAGGCTTAGGGTTAGGCTGAGCGTGAGCTTGAGGGTGAGGGTTAGGGTTAGGGTGATGTTTAAGTTTACGGTTAGGGTGAGTGTTAGGATGAGGTTTAGCGTTAGGGTGAGTGTTAGGGTGATGATGATGGTAAAGGTAAAGATGAGGTTTAGGCTGAGGTTGAGGGTTAAGATACGGGTGAGGGTTAGGGTTAGGTTTAGGGTTAGGGTAAGGGTTATGGTTACGGTTAGAGTTAGGGTGAGGTTTAAATTGAGGATTAGGGTTAGGGTTAGTGTGAGGTTTAGGGTGAGGATGAGGGTTAGGGTTAGGGTTAGGGTGAGGTTTAGGATTAGGGTTAGGGTGAGGGCTAGGGTGAGGGTTATTGTTAGGGTTATGGTTAGTGTTAGAGTGAGGTTAAATGTTAGGTTGAGTGTTAGGGTTAGGGTGAGGGTTAGGATTAGGGTGAGGGTGAGGGTTAGGATTAGGATTAGATTGAGGTTTAGTGTTAGGGTTAGGGTAAGTGTTAGGGTTAGGGAGAGGGTGAGGCATAGGGGTACATTTAGGGTTAGGGTGAGGTTTAGGGTTTGGGTGCGGGTTAACGTGGGGGTGACGGTAAAGGTAAAGGTGAGGGTTAGGCTGAGGCTGAGGGTTACGGTAACGGTGAGTGTTAGGGTTAGGGTGAGGGTCAGTGCTAGCGTTAGGGTGAGGTTGGGAGTTCGATTGAGGATTAGTGTTAGGGTTAGTGTGAGATTTATGGAGAGGATGAGGGTTGGGGTTACCCTGAATTCTAGTGTGAGTGTGAGGGTTAGGTTTAGTGTTAGGGTGAGGATTAGGTTTAGGGTGATATTTAGGATTAGTGTGAGAGTTAGTGTTAGGATTAGGGTTAGTATTAGGGTGAGGGTAAGTGTTAGGGTGAGGTTTAGGGTTAGGGTGAGTTTTATGATTAGGGTGAGGGTTAGGGTTAGTATAAGTTTAAGGGGGAGGACTAGGCTAAGGGTTAGGCTGATGGTTAGGGTTAGGGATAGGGATAGGTTTAGGATTAGGGTTAGGGTGAGGGTTAGGACTAGGGTTATGGTTAGGCTCAGAGTTAGGATGAGGTTTAGGGTTATGGTTTGGGTTAGGGTGAGGGTGAGGCTGAGGATTAGGGTTAGGTTTAGGGTTAGGTTTGGGTTAGGTTTAGCGTCAGTGTTAGTGTTAGGGTTAATGTTAGGGATCCAGTGAGGGTTGGGATTAGGGTTAGTATTAGGTTTAGGCTTAGAGTTAGGGTGAAGGTTAGAATGAAGATTAGGCTTACGATTAGAGATAGGGTCAGGGCTAGGGTGAAGGTGAGGATTAGCGTTAGTGTTAGGGTAAGATTTAGGGTTAGTGTTAGAGTTAGGGTGAGGGTTAGGATGAGCGTTAGGGTTACAGTGAGGATGAGGGTTAGGGTGAGGGTGAGGATTAGGGTTAGTTTTAGGGTTAGGGTGAGGTTGAGTGTTAGCATTAGGGTTAGGGTTATGGTTAGGGTTAGGTTTAGGGTTAGGATTACTGTTATTGTTAGAGTTAGGGTTAGAGTTATGGTGAGGGTGAGGGTGAGGGTGAGTGTTAAGTTTAGGGTGAGGTTTAGGGTTAGGGTTAGGATTAGGGTTAGGGTGAGGGTGAAGTTTATGATTAGATTTAGGTTTAGTTGGAGGCTTAGGTGGAGAGTTAGTGTTATGGTAAGTGTTAGGGTTAAGTTTAGGTTGAGGGTTAGGTTGAGGTTTAGGGTTAGGGTTAGAATTAGTTTTAGAATTAGGGTAAGGGTGAGGGTGAGGGTGAGGTTTAGCGTTAGGCTTAGGCCTAGTTTTAGGGTTAGGCTGAGGGTGAGGGTGGGGGTGAGGATTAGGGTTAGGGTGATGGTTAGTGTTAGGGTTAGGTTTAGAGTTAGGGTTAGGGTGAGGGTTACGGTTAGGATTAGGGTTAGTGTGAGGTTGAGTGTTAGCATTAGGGTTACGGTTAGGGATAGGATTAAGTTTAGGGTTAGGATTATTGTTATTGTTAGGGTTAGGGTTAGAGTTATGATGAGGGTGAGGGTTGGGGTGAGGGTTAGGGTTAGGGTTAGGGTGAGGTTTAAGGTGAGGGTTAGGATTAGAGTGAGGGTGAGGGTGAGGTTTAGGTTAGATTTAGGTTTAATTGGAGGGTTAGGTCGAGGGTTAGGGTTAGGGTTAGTGTTAGGTTTAAAGTTAGGGTCACGGTTAGGTTGAGGTTTAGGGTTAGGGTTAGGTTTAGGGTTAGGATTAGGGTTAGGGTGAGGTTGAGTGTGAGGTTTAGGGTTAGGGTTAGGCATAGGCTTATGGTTAGGCTGAGGGTGAGGGTTGGGGTGAGGATTATGGTTAGGGTGATGGTTAGGGTTAGGGTTATGGTGAGGGTTAGTGTTAGGGTTAGGATTAGAGTTAGTGTTAGGGTGTGGGTGAGGTTTAGGGGTAGAGTTAGGGTTAGGGTGAGGGTTAGCGTTAGAGTGAGGGTTAGGGTGGGGGTGACGGTAAGGGTAAAGGTGAGTGTTAGGCTGAGGGTGAGGGGTACAGTAAGGGTGAGGGTGAGGGTTAGGGTGAGCATTAGGGTGAGGGTTAGGGTGAGGGTGAGGGTTAGATTGAGGATTACTGTTAGGGTTAGTGTGAAGTTTAGGGTGAGTATGAGGGTGAGGGCTAGGGAGAGGGTGACGTTTAGGGTTCAGGTTAGAGTGAGGTTTAGGGTTAGGTTGATGGTTAGGGTTAGTGTTAGGGTTAGGGTTAGTGTAAGGGTGAGGGTAAGTCTTAGGGTGAAGTTTAGCGTTAGGGTGAAGGTAAATGTTAGGGTGAGGGTTAGGATTAGGGTGAGGGTTATGCTTAGGGTGAGGGTTAGGGTTAGGGTTAGGGTTAGCATTAGGGTTAGGGTTAAGATTATGGTGAGGGTGAGGGTGAAGGTTAGGTTTAGGGCTAGGAAGAAGTTTAGGGATAGGGTTCTGGTTAGGGTTAGGGTCAGGGTGAGATTTAGTGTTAGATTTAGGGGTAGGGTGAGGCTGAGGGTGAGGGTTAGGGTTAGGATTAATGTTAGGGTTAGGCTTAAGGTGAGGGTTAGGTTGAGGGTGAGGGTTAGGGTTAGGGTGAGGAGTAGGATTAGGGTTAGGGTTAGGGTGAGTTTGAGGGTTAGGGTTAGGGTTAGGGATAGGCTTAGGGTTAGGCTAAGGTTGAGGGTTAGGTTTAGGGTTAGGGTGAGTTTTAGGGTTAGGGTTAGGGTGAGTGAGAGGGTTAGGGTTAGGCTTAGGTTTAGGATTAGCCTGAGGGTGAGGGTGTGGGTTAGGATTAGGGTGAGGGTGAGGGTTAGTTTGACAGTTAGGGTTAGGGTTAGGGTGAGGTTTAGGGTTAGGTTTAGGATTAAGGTTAGGGTGAGGGTGAGGTTTATGATTAGATTTAGGTTTAGTTGGAGGCTTAGGTCGAGGGTTAGGGTTAGGGTTAATGTTAGGGTGAGGTTTATGGTTTGGATTAGGGTTAGAATTAGGGTTATGTTGAGGGTGAGGTTTAGGGTTAGAGTTAGTGTTGGGGTGAGGTTTAGGTAGAGGGTTATGATAAGGGTTAGTTTTAGGGTTAGTGTTACGGTAAGAGTTAGGGGGACGGTTAGGATTAGGGTTAGGTTTAGGGATAGGATTAGGGCTAGAGTGATGGGGAGGGTGTGTGTTAGGTTTAGGTTTAGGGTTAGGCTTAGGATTAGGCAGAGGTTGAGATTGAAGCTGAGCCTTAGGGTTATGGGGAGGGTTAGAATGAGGGTTAGGGTAAGGATTAGGGTTAGGATAAGGGCTAGGGTGAATGTGAGGGTGAGGTTTAAGGTTATGGTTAGGGTTAGGGTTAGGGAGATTGTGAGGTTTAGGGTTAGAGTTAGGGTTAGGGTGAAGCTGAGGGTGAGGGTTAGGGTTAGGGTTAGGATTAGGATTAGGCTATGGTTTAGGGTGAGTGTGAGGGTTACAGTTAGGCTTAGGGTTAGGCTGAGTGTGAGGGTGATGGTGAGGGTTAGGGTTACTGTGAGCGTGAGGATTAGGGTTAGGTTGAGGGTTAGGTTTAGGGTTAGGGTTAGGGTGAGGGTTAAGGTTAGGGATAGGGTGAGGGTAAGCATAAGGATAAGGGTAAGGATTAGGGTTAAGGTGAGGGCTAGGTTGAGGGTGAGGGTTAGGTTTAGTGTTAGATTAAGGTTTAGGGTTAGGGTTAGGGTTAGGGTGAGGGTTAGGTTGAGGGTTAGGGTTAAGGTGAGGGTGAGGATTAGGGGTAGGGTGAGGGTTAGGTTTAGGATTAGGGTTAGCATGAGCATGAGTGTTAGCATTACAGTTAGGGTTAGGGTTAGGGTTAGGTTTAGGGTTAGGATTAGTGTTATTGTTAGGGTTAGGGTTAGAGTTATGATGAGGGTGAGGGTGAGGGTGAGGGTTAGGCTTAGGGTTAGGGTGAGGTTTATGTTAGGATTAGGATTAGGGTTAGGGTGAGGGTGAAGTTTAGGTTAGATTTAGGGTTAGTTGCAGGGTGAGGTTGAGGGTTAGGGTTAGGGTTAGTTTTAGGGTTAAGGTTAGGGTGAGAGTTAGGTTGAGGTTTAGGGTTATGGTTAGGGTTAGGGTTAAGTGTAGGGTGAGGTTGAAGGTGAAGGTGAGTGTGTGGGTTAGGCTTAAGCTTAGGCTTAGGGTTAGGCTGAGGGTGACAGTGGGGTTGAAGATTAGGTTTAGGGTGATGGTTAAGGTTGGGGCTAGGGTGAGGGTTAGGATGAGGGTTAGGTTTAGGTTTAGTGTTAGGGTGAGTGCTAGGTTGAGGGTCAGGGTTAGGGTAAGGATTAGGCTTAGTTTTAGGGTTAGGCTGAGCATGAGGTTGAGGTGAGTGTTAGGGTTAGGGTGATGGTTAGGTTTACAGTTAGGGTGAGGATTAGGATGAGGTTTAGGGTTAGGGTGAGTGTTAGGGTGAGGATGTTGGTAAGGGTAAAGGTTAGGTTTAGGCTGAGGGTGAGGGTTAAGATAAGGGTGAGGGATAGGGTCAGGTTTAGGGTTAGGGAAAGGGTTAGGGTTAGGGTTAGGGTGAGGGTCAGATTAAGGACTAGGGTTAGGGTTAGTGTGATGTTTATGGTAAGGATGAGTGTTAGGGAGAGGGTTAGGGTTAGTGTGGGGGTTATGATTAGGGTGAGGATTAGGGTAAGGGTGAGGTTTAGTGTTAGGGTTAGGGTTAGAGTTAGGGTTAGGGTGAGGGTGAGGTTTAGAGGCAGAGTTAGGGTTAGGGTGAGGGTTAGGGTAAGGTTTAGGGAGGGGGGGTGATGTTAATGTTAAACGTGAGGTTTAGGCTGAGGGTGCGAGTTACAGTGGAGTGAGGGATAGGGTTAGGGTTTGGGGAAGGGTATGGGTGAGTGTTAGGGTTAAGGTGATGGTTAGGGTTAGTGTGAGGGTTAGTGTTAAGGTTAGGGTTAGTGTTAGGGTGAGGGGAAGTGTTAGGGTGAGGGTTAGGGTGTGGGTGAGGGTTATGTTTAGGTTGAGGGTTAGGGTTAGGGATCGGGTTATTGTTAGGTTTAGGTTTAGGGTTAGGGTTACAGTGAGTTTGAGGGTGAGGGTTAGGTTTAGGGTTAGGATGAGGTTTAGATTTAGGGTTAGGGTTAGTTAGAGTTAGGGTGAGAGTGACGTTTACGGTTAGAGTTAGGGTTAGTGTTAGGGTGAGGTTTAGGGTGAGGGTTGAGTTTAGGGTCAGGCTTAGGCTTAGGCTTAGGCCGAGCATGAATGTGACGGTTAGGGTTAGGGTTAGGGTGAGGGTTATGTTTAGGATTAGGGTGTGGGTTAGGATGAGGTTTAGAGTTAGGATTAGGGTTAGGGTGAGGGTTAGGGTGTCGGTTAGGTTTAGGGATAGGGATAGTTTTAGGATTAGGGTTAGAGTGAGGGTGAGTGTGAGGGTTAGGGTTAAGGTTAGGCTTAGGTTTAGGCTGAGGTTTAGGGTTAGGGTTTGGGTTAGGGTGGGCGTGAAGCTGAGGATTAGGGTTAGGTTTAGGGTTAGGGTTAGGTTTAGGTTTAGGGTTAGGGTTAGGGTTAGGGTTCAGGTGAGGGTTAGGGTTAGGGTTAGGATTAGGCTTAGGGTTAGGCTGAAGATGAGGGTGGGAGTGAGGATTAGGGTTAGGGTTAGGGTTAGGTTTATTTTTAGTGTTAGGTTTGCGGTGAGGGTGTGGCTGAGGATGAGGGTTATGTTTAGGGTTAGGGTTAGGGTAAGTGTTAGTGTTAGGGTTAGGATTAGATCTATGGTGAGGTTGAGGGTGAAGGTGAGGGTTAGGGTTAGGGTGAGGGTGTGGTTTAGGGTTAGAGTTAGGGTTAGGGGGAGGGTTAGGTTGAGGTTTAGGGTTAGGGTTAGTGTTATGGTTAGGGTGAGGGTGAGGGTTAGGTTGAGGTTTAGGGATAGGGTTAGGTTTAGGATTAGGGTTAGGGTGAGTGTGAGTGTGAGGGTTAGGGTGAGAGTTAGGCTTAGGCTTAGGGTTCGGTTGAGGATGAGGATGTGGGTGAGGATGAGGGTTAGGGTGATGGTTCGGTTTAGGTTTAGTGTTATTGTTAGGGTTAGGGTTAGAGTTACCCTGAGGGTGAGGTTGGGGTTGAGTGTTATGTTTAGGGTTAGGGTGGGGATTAGGGTTAGTATTAGGGTTACGTTGAGGGTGAGTTTTAGGGTTAGATATAGGGTTAGGGGTTGTTTAGGGTGAGGGTTAGAGTTAGGGTAAGTGTTATGGTTAGGGTTAGAGTGAGGGTTAGATTGAGGATTAGGTTTAGGGTTAGTGTGAGGTTTAAGGTGAGGATGAGAGTTAGGGTTAGGATCAGGAGGAGGGTTAGAATTAGGGTTAGGGTGAGGGCTAGGGTGAGGGTGAGGGTTAGGTTTAGGGTTAGGGTTAGGGTGAGGTTTAGGATTAGGGTGAGGGTTAGTGTTAGTGTGTAGGTTCGTCTTAGTGTTAGGGTGAGTGTTAGGGTGGGAGTAAGTGTTAGGGTGAATGTTAGGGTTAGGGTGAGGGTTATGGTTAGGGTGAGGGTTAGGGTTAGGTTTAGGGTTAGGGTGAGGGTTTGGGTTATTGTTAGGCTTTGGCTTAGGCTTAGGCTTAGGCCGAGCATGAGGGTGAGGTTTAGGGTTAAGGTTAGGGTTAGGGTGAAGGTTAGGATGAGTTTTATGGTTAGGATTAGGGTTAGGGTGAGGGCTATGATGAGTGTTAGTGTGAGGGTTAGAGTTAGGGCTAAGGTTAGGTTTAGGATTAGGGTAAGGGTGAGTTTGAGTGTGAGGGTTAGGTTAGGGTTAGGGTTAGGCTTAGATTTAGGGTGATGGTTAGGGCTAGGGTTTGGGTTAGGGTGACGGAGAGGCTGAGGATTAGGGTTAGGTTTTGTGTTAGGTTTAGAGTTAGGGTTAGTTTTAGGGTTAGGGTTAGTGTAAGGGTTAAGTTTTGGGTTAGAGTTAGGGTTAGGGTTAGGCTTAGGCTTAGGCTTAGGCTGAGGGTGAGTTTGGGGGTGAGGTTTAGGGTTATGGTTAGGGTTAGGCTTGGGGTTAGGTTTATTTTTAGTCTTATGGTTAGGGTTAAGTTTGAGGTGACGGTGAGGCTGAGGGTGAGGGTTATGGTTAGGGTTAGGTTTAGGGTTAGTGCTATTTTAGGGTTAGGGTGAGAGTTACAGTGAGGTTTAGGGTGAGGGTGAAGGTTAGGTTTAGGGTGGGGTTTAGAGTTAGGGTTAGGGTTAGGGTGAGGGTGAGGTTTAGGGTTAGAATTAGGGTTACGGGGTGGGTTAGGGTGAGGTTTAGGTTTAGGTTTAGGGTTAGGGTTAGTCTTAGGGTGAGGATAAGTGTTAGGGTGAGGGTATGGGTTTGGGTGAGCGTTATGATTAGGGTGAAGGTTAGGATTAGGGTTAGGGTTATTGTTAGGGTTAGGTTTAGGGTTATGGTTGCGCTGAGATTGAGGGTGAGGGTGAAATTTAGGGTTAGATATAGGGTTAGGGTGAGGGTTAGGGTGAGGGTTAGGGTGAGGGTTAGGGTTAGGCTTAGTTTGAGGGTGAGGGTTAGGTTGAGGTTTAGGGTTAGGGTTAGGGTTAGAGTTAGTGTGAGGGTTAGTGTTAGGGTTAGGGTTAGTCTTAGGGTGAGGGTAAGTGTTAGGGTGAGGATATGAGTTAGGGTGAGGGTTGATGTTAGTGTGAGGGTATGGGTTAGGGTGAGGGTCATGGTTAGGGTGAGGGTTAGGATTAGGGTTAGGGTTATTGTTAGGGTTAGATTTAAGGGTATGTTTGCGGTGAGGGTGAGGGTTAGGGTTAGGGTGAGGTTTAGGTTTTGGGTTAGGGTTAGAGTTAGGGTTAGAGTGAAGGTGAGGTTTAGGGTTAGGGTTAGGGTTAGGGTTAGGGTTAGGTTGTGGGTTAGGGTTAGGGTTAGTGTTAGGGTTAGGGTTAGGTGAGAGTTAGGGAGAGGGTTAGGATTAGGGTTAGTTTTAGGGATAGGATTAGGGTTAGGGTGAGGGTGAGTGTGTGTGTTAGGGTTAGGTTTAGGTTTAGGCTTAGGGTTAGGCTGAGAGTTAGGTTGAGGTTGAGGGTTAGGGTTAGGGGGAGGGTTAGGATGAGGGTTAGGGTTAGGATTAGGGTTAGGGTAAGGGCTAGGGTGAGGGTGAGGTTTAGTGTTAGGGTTAGGGTGAGGTTTAGGGTTAGGATTATGGTTAGGGTGAGGGTGAGGTTTAGTGTTAGAATTAGGGTTAGGGTGAGGCTGAAGGTGAGGGTTAGGGTTATCGTTAGTGTTAGTGTTAGTGTTAGGTTTAGGTTTAGGTTTAGGGTGAGGTTGAGGGTGAGGGTGAGTGTTAGGTTTAGGGTTAGGGTTAGGGTTAGGGTGAGTGTGAGGGTTAGGTTTAGGGTTAGGGTGAGGGTTAGGGTTAGTGTTATGAGGAGGGTTAGGATGATGGTTAGGGTTAGGATTAGGGTTAGGGTGAGGGCTAGGGTGAGTGTGAGGTTTAGGGTTAGGGTTAGGGTGAGGTTTAGGTTTAGGGTTAGAGTTAAGGTTAAGGTGAGGCTGAGGATGAGGGTTAGGGTTAGGGTTAGGATTAGGATTAGGGTAAGGTTTAGGGTGAGCATGAGGGTTAGGGTTAGGGTTAGGGTTATTCTTAGGGTTACACTGATTGTGAGGGTGAGGGTGAGGCTTAGGGTTAGGATTAGGGTTAGGGTGAAGGTGAGCATGTGTGTTAGGGTTAGTTTTAGGGGTAGGCTTAGGGTTAGGCTGAGGGTGAGGTTGAGGGTGAAGGTTAGGTTTAGGGTGAGGGTTAGGGTAAGGGTTAGAGGGAGGGTTAGGATGAGGGTTAGGGTTAGGATTAGGGTTAGGGTGAGGGCTAGGGTGAGGGTGAGGTTTAAGATTAGGGTTAGGGTGAGTGTTGGGGTTAGGGTTAGGTTAAGAGTTTTGGTTCTGGATAAGTATAGGTTTAGGTTAAGGGTTACAGTGAGCTTGAGGCTTAGGCTTAGGGTTAGGGTTAGGCTAGGTTTAGGCTGAGGGTGAGGATGAGGCTGAGGGTTAGGGTTAGGGTGAGTGTTAGGGTTTGGGTTACGGTGAGAGTTAGGGTTCGCTTTAAGTTTAGGGTTAGGATGAGTGTTAGGGTTAGGGTTATGGTGAGCGTGAGGGTTAGGTTTAGGTTGACCATTAGGGTAGGAGATAGGGTTAGGTTGAGTGTTAGTGTTAGGGTGAGGGTGAGGGTTAAGATGAGGATTAGGGTTCAGATTAGAGTTAGGGTGAGGGCTAGGTTGAGGATGATGTTTAGGGTTAGTTTTAGGTTGAGGTTGAGGTTTAGGGTTAGGGTTAGCGTGAGGGTTTGGATCAGAGTTAGGGTTACGGTGATGTGAGGGTTAGGGTTAGGTTGAGGGTTAGGGTTAGAATTAGGGTTAGGGTGAGGGTGAGTATTAGGATTAGGGTTAGGCTTTGGGTTAGGGTTAGGGTTAGGTTTAGGATTAGTATTATTGTTAGGGTTAGGGATAGAGTTACAGTGAGGGTGAGGTTGAGGGTTAGGGTTAGGTTTAGGGTGAGGTTTAGGGTTAGTGTTAAGATTAAGGTTAGGGTGAGATTGAAGTTTAGGGTTAGATTAAGGGTTAGGGGGAGGGATAGGTCTAGGTTTAGGGTTAGGGTTAGTGTTAGGGTTAAGGTTAGGGTGAGGGTGAGGGTGAGGGTGAGGGTTAGGTTTACGGTTAGGCTTATGCTTAGGGTTAGGCTGAGGGTGAGTGTGGGTTTGAGGATTAGGGTTAGGGTTATGGTTAGGATTAGGGTTAGGGTGAGGGCTGGGGAGAGGGTGAGGTTTAGGGTAAGTCTTAGGCTTATGCTAAGGATTAGGCTGAGCATGAGGTTGAGTGTGAGGGTTAGTGTTAGCATGATGGTTAAGTTTATGGTTAGGGTGAGGGTTAGGAAGAGGTTAGGGTTAGGGTGTGGTTTAGGGTGAGGATGATGGTAAGGGTAAAGTTGACTTAGGCTGAAGGTGAGGGTTAAGATAAGGGTGAGGGTTAGGGTTAGGTTTAGGGTTAGGGTAGGTTTAGGTTTAGGTTTAGCGTGTGGGTTATATTGAGGATTCGGTTTAGGGTTAGGGTGAGGGTTATGGTTAGGGTGAGGGTTAGGGTTCGGTTTAGGATTATTGTTAGTGTTAGGGTTAGGGTTACGGTTATGGTCAGGGTGAGGGTGAGGGTTAGGGTTAGGGTGAGGTTTAGTGTTAGGGTTAGGGTGAGGTTGAGGTTTAGGGGTAGAGTTAGGGTTAGGGTGAGGGTTGGGGTTAGTGTGCGGGTTAGGGTGGGGGTGACGGTTAGAGTATAGGTGAGGGTTAGGCTGAGAGTGAGGGTTACGGTAAGGGTTAGGGTTAGGGTTAGGGTGAGGGTTGGGATTAGGGTTAGGCTTAGGCTTAGGCCCAGCTTGAGGGTGAGGGTTAGGGTTCAGGATTGGGTGAGGGTTAGGGTTAGGGTTAGGGTGAGGGTTATGATGAGGTTTAGGGTTAGGATTAGCGTTAGGGTGAGTGCTAGGGTGAGGTTTAGGGTGAGGGTTAGTGTTAGGGATAGGGTTAGGGTTACGATTAGGGTTAGGGTAAGGGTGAGTGTCAGGGTTAGGGTTATGGTTAGGCTTAGAGTTAGGGTTAGGGTTAGGGTTAGGGTTTGGGTTAGGCTGAGGTTGAGGCTGAGGATTAGGGTTAGGTTTAGGGTTAGGTGTAGGGTTGTGTTTAGGTTTAGGGTTAGTATTAGGGTTAGGGTTAGGGATACGGTGAGGGTTAGTGTTAGGGTTAGGCTTAGGGCTAGGCTTTGGGTTAGGCTGAGGTTGAGGGTGGAGTTGAGGATTAGGGTTAGGGTGATGGTTAGGATTAGGGTTAGGGTGAGGGCTGGGGAGAGGGTGAGGTTTAGGGTAAGACTTAGGCTTAGGCTTAGGGTTAGGCTGTGCATCAGGTTGAGTGTGGGGGTTAGGGTTAGCATGATGGTTAGGATTACCATTAGGTTGAGGGTTAGGATGAGGTTAGGGTTAGGGTTTGGGTTAGGGTTAGGATGATGGTAAGGGTAAAGGGGAGGTTTAGGCTGAGGGTGAGGATTAAGATAAGGGTGAAGGTTAGGGTTAGGATTAGGGTTAGGGTAGGGTTAGGTTTAGGGTAAGGGTGAGGGTTACATTGAGGATTAGGTTTAGGGTTAGGGTGAGGGTTATGGTTAGGGTGAAGGTTAGGGTTCGGGTTAGGGTTATTGTTAGAGTTAGGGTTAGAGTTACAGTGAGGTTGAGGGTGAGGGTGAAGGTTAGGTTTAGGGTGGGGTTTAGAGTTAGAGTTAGGGTTGGGTGAGGGTGAGGTTTAGGGTTAGAATTAGGGTTACGGGGTGGATTAGGATGAGGTTCAGGTTTAGGGTTAGTGTTAGAGTTAGGTTGAGGGTGAGGATTAGGTTGAGGTTTTGGGATAGGGTTAGGTTTAGGATTAGGGTTAGGGTTAGGGTGAGTGTGAGGGATAGGGTGAGGGTTAGGCTTAGGCTTAAGGTTAGGCTCAGGGTGAGGGTGGGAGTGAGGATTAGGGTTAGGGTGATGTTTCGGGTTAGGGTTAGTGTTATTGTTAGGGTTAGTGTTATAGTTACGGTGAGGGTGAGGGTGCGGTTGAGGGTTAGGGTTAGGGTGGGATTTAGGGTTAGGTTTATGGTGAGGGTGAGGTTTACGGTTAGATATAGGGTTAGGTTGAGGGTTAAGGAGAAGATTAGGATGAGGGTTAGGGTTAAGGTTAGTGTTAGGGTTAGGTTGAGGGTGAGGGTTAGGTTGAGGTTTAGGGTTAGGATTAGGGTTAGGCTTAGTATGTGGGTTAGTGTTAGCGTTAGGGTTACTCTAACGGTGAGGGTAAGTGTTAGGGTGAGGGTATGGGTTAGGGTGAGGGTTATGGTTAGTGTGAGGTTTAGGATTAGGGTTAGAGTTATTGTTAGGGTTAGGGTTAGGGTTAAGGTGAGAGTGAGGGTGTGGTTGAGGGTTAGGTTTAGGGTGGGGTTTAGAGTTAGGGTTAGGGTTAGGGTTAGGGTGAGGGTGAGGTTTAGGGTTAGATATAGGGTTAGGATGAGGGTTAGGGTTAGCGTTAGTGTTAGGGTTAGGGTTAGGTGAGAGATAGGAAGAGGATAAGGATTGGAGTTAGTCTTAGGGATAGGATTAGGGTTAGGGTGAGGGTGAGTGTGTGTGTTAGGGTTAAGTTTAGGTTTAGACTTAGCGTTAGGCTGAGGGATTTGTTGAGGGTGAGGGTTTAGGGGTTTAGGGGGAGGATTAGGATGAGGGTTAGGATTGGGATTAGGGTTAGGGTAAGGGCTAGGGTGAGGGTGAGGTTTAGTGTTAGGGTTAGGGTGAGGTTTAGGTTTAGGGTTAGGGTTAGTTTGAGGGTGAGGTTTAGGGTTAGAGTTAGGGTTAGGATGAGGCTGAAGTTGAGGGTTAGGGGTTATCGTTAGTGTTAGGGTTAGTGTTAGGCTTAGGTTTAGGGTTAGGGTTAGGGTGAGGGTTACGCTTAGGGTTAGGGTTAGGTTTAGGGTGACTGTGAGAGTTAGGGTTACGGTTAGGGTTAGGCTTAGGGTTAGGCTGATTGTGATGGTGAGGGTTAGGTTTAGGGTGAGGGTTAGGGTTAGGGTTATGAGGAGCGTTAGGATGCTGGTTGGGTTAGGATTAGGGTTAGGTTGAGTTCTAGTGTGACGGTGAGGTTTAGGTTTAGTTTTAGGGTGAGGTTTGGGGTTAAGGTTAGAGTTAGGGTTAAGGTGAAGCTGAGGGTGAGTTTTAGGGTTAGGGTTAGTAATAGGATTAGTGTGAGCATGAGGGTTAGGGTTAGGGTTAGGCTTAGGCTTAGGGTTACACTGATGGTGAGGGTGAGGGTGACGGTTAGGGTTAGGATTAGAATTAGTGTAAAGGTGAGCATGTGTGCTAGGGTTAGGTTTAGTGGTAGGCTTAGGTTTAGGCTGAGGGTGAGGTTGAGGGTGACGGTTAGGGTTAGGATAATGTTTAGTGTAAGGGTTAGAGGGAGTATTAGTATGAGGGTTAGGTTTAGGAATAGGGTTAGGGTGAAGGCTAGGGTGAGGGTGAGGTTTAAGGTTAGGTTTAGGGTGAGGGTTAGGGTTAGGGTTAGGGTGAGGGTTTTGGTTCGGGTTATGTTTAGGGTTAGGATAAGGGTTACGGTGAGGGTGAGGGTTAGGGTTAGGTTAGGGTTAGGATTAGGGTTAGGGTGAGGGTGAGTGTGAGGGTTAGTGTTAGTGTTAGTGTGAGGGTTAGGATGTGGGTTAGGATTAGGGTAAGGGTGAGGGCTAGTGTGAGGGTGAGGTTTAGGGTTAGGGTTAGGGTGATGTTTAGGTTTAGGGTCAGGGTTAGGGTTAGGGTGAGGGTGAAGTTTAGGGTTAGATTTAGGGTTAGGGTGAAGCTTATGGTTAGGGTTAGGGTTAGGGTTAGTTTTAGATTTAGGGTTAGAGTGAGGGTTAGGGTGAGTGTGAGGGTTTGGCTTAGGGTTAGTATAGGGTTAGGGTAAGGGTTAGGGTGAGTGTGAGGGTTAGGGTTAGGGTTAGGGTTAGGCTAGGTTTAGGCTGAGGGTGAGGGTGAGGGTGAAGGTTAGGGTTAATGTGAGCGTTAGGGTTAGGGTTATGGTGAGCGTGAGGGTTAGGTTTAAGTTGACCATTAGGGTTAGGGTTAGTATTAGGGTTAGGGTAAGGGTTAGGTTGAGGGTGAGGGTTAAGATGAGGATTAGGGTTCGGATTAGAGTTAGGGTGAGGGCTAGGTTGAGGCTGAGGGATAGGGTTTGTGTTAGGTTGAGGTTTATGGTTAGGGTTAGGGTTAGGGTGAGGGTTTGGATGAGATTTAGGGTTAAAGTGATGTGAGGGTTAGGGTTAAGTTGAGGGTTAGGGTTAGAATTAGGGTTAGGTGAGGGTGAGTGTTAGGATTAGGGTTAGGCTTAGGGTTAGGGTTACGATTAGTGTTATGGTTAGGGTTAGGTTTAGAGTTACAGTGAGGGTGAGGGTGAGGGTTAGGGTTAGTTTTAGGGTGAGGTTTAGGGTTAGGGTTAGAATTAGGGTTAGGGTGAGAGTGAGGTTTAGGTTTAGATTTAGGGTTAGGGGGAGGGTTAGTTCGAGGGTTAGGGTTAGGGTTAGTGTTAGGTTTAAGTTTAGGGTGAGGGTTAGGTTGAGTTTTAAGGTTAGGGTTAGGGTTAGGGTTAGAATTAAGGTTAGGGTGAGGGTGAGTGTGAGGGTTCGGTTTACGGTTAGGCTTAGGGTTAGGGTTAGGCTGAGCGTGAGTGTGGGGTTGAGGATTAGGGTTAGGGTGATGGTTAGGATTAGGGTTAGGGTGAGGGCTGGGGAGAGGCTGAGGTTTAGGGTAAGTCTTAGGCTTAGGGTTAGGCTGAGCATGAGGTTGAGTGTGAGGGTTAGTGTTAGCATGATGGTTAAGTTTAAGGTTAGGTTGAGGGTTAGGATGAGGTTAGGGTTAGGGTGTGGGTTAGGGTGAGGATGATGGTAAGGTTAAAGTTGACTTTTAGGCTGAGTGTGAGGGTTAAGATAAGGGTGAGGTTTAGGGTTAGGTTTAGGGTTAGTGTTAATGATAGGGTGAAAGTGAGGGTGAGTTTTAGGATTAGAGTTAGGTTTAAGGAGAGGCTGAGGGTGAGGGTTAGGGTTAGGGGTAGGATTAGGATTAGGGTAAGGGTTAGGGTGAGTGTGAGGGTTAGGGTTAGTGTTAGGGTCAGGCTTTTGGTTACACTGAGGGTGAGGGTGAGGGTGAGGTTTAGGGTTAGGATTTGGATTAGTGTGAGGGTGATTGTATGTGTTAGGGTTAGGTTTAGCGTTAGGCTTAGGGTTAGGCTGAGGGTGAGGTTGAGGTTGAGGGTCAGGTTTAGGGTGAGGGTTGGCTTAAGGGTTAGGGATAGGGTTATGATGAGGGTTAAGGTTAGGATTAAGGTTAGGGTGAGGGCTAGGTTGAGGGTGAGGTTTAGCGTTAGGTTTAGGGTGAGGTTTTAGGTTTGGGTTAGTTTTAGGTTGAGAGTTACGTTTTGGGTTATGTTTAGGGTTAGGGTGAGGGTTAGGGTAAGGATTAAGGTGAGGGTGAGGGTTAGGGTTCGGTTGAGGGTTAGGCTTACGATTAGGGTTACGATGAGGTTTAGGGTGAGGGTGAGGTTTAAGGTTAGGTTTAGGATTAGGATTACAGTTTGGGTTAGGGTGAGTGTGAGGTTTATGGTTAGATTTAGGGTTAGGCTGAGGGTGAGGGTGAGGGTGAGATTAGGGTTAGGTTGAGGTTTAGGTTTAGGGTTAGGTTTAGGGTTAGGGTGAGCATGAGGTTTAGTGTTAGAGGTAGGGTTAAGGTGAAGCTAAGGGTGAGGGTTAGGGTTAGGGTTAGGTTTAGGCTTAGGGTTAGGCTGAGGGTGAGGGTGGGCCTGAGGATTAGAGTTAGCCTTAGGCTTAGGCTTAGTGTTAGGTTTATTTCTAGTGTTATGGTTAGGGTTAAGTTTGCGGTGAGGCTGAGGCTGAGTGAGAGAGTTATGGTTAGGGTTATTGTTAGGGTTATGGTTTGTGTTATTGTTAGGGTTAGGCTTAGAGTTACGGTTAGGTTGAGGGAGAGGGTGAAGTTTAGGGTTAGGGTGCGGTTTAGGTTTATTGTTAGGGTTAGACTGAAGGTGAGGGTAGGGGTGAGGATTAGGGTTAGGGTGAGGCTGATTGTGTGTGTTAGGGTTAGGTTTAGGGTTAGGCATAGGGTTAGGCAGAGTGGGAGGTTGAGGGGGAGGGATAGAGTTAGAGGGAGGCTTAGTATGAGGGTTAGGTTTAGGATTAGGTTTATGGTAAGGGCTAGGGTGAGGGTGAGGTTTAGGGTTAGGGTTAGGGTGAGGGTTAGGGTTATGGTTAGGGTTAGGGTGAGGGTGAGGGTGAGGTTTAGGGTTAGAGTTAGGGTTCGGGTGAGGCTGAGGGTGAGGGTTAGGGTTAGGGTTAGTGTTAGTGTTAGGGTTAGGGTTAGGGTTAGGGTGAGGGTTAGGATTAGGATTACGGTTAGGGTTAGGGTGAGTGTGAGGGTTAGGGTTAGGTTTAGGCTGAGGGTGTGGGTGAGGGTGAGGTTAGGATTAGGGTGAGGTATAGGTTTAGGGTTAGGGTGAGCATGAGGTTTAGTGTTAGAAGTAGGGTTAAGGTGAGGCTGAGGGTGAGGGTTAGGGTTAGGGCTAGGATTAGGATTAGGGTAAGGGTTAGGGTGAGCTTGAGGGTTAGGGTTAGGGTTAGGGTTATGCTTAAGGTTACAGTGTGGATGAGGGTGACTGTTAGGGTTAGGGTTAGGATTAGGATTAGGGTAAGGGTTAAGGTGAGGTTTAGGGTAAGGCATAGGTTAGGGAGAGGGTGAGGTTTAGGGTTTGAATTAGGGTAAGGTGAGGCTGAGGGTGAGGGTTAGGGTTAGGGATAGGATTAGGATTACGGTAAGGGTTAGGGTGAGTGTGAGGGTTAGGGTTAGTGTCAGGTGTAGGGTTAGGGTGAGATTTATGGTTCAGGTTAATCTTAGGATTAGAGTGAGGTTTAAGTTTAGGGTTACCTTGAGCATGAGGTTTAGGGTTAGGTTGAGGGTTAGGGTTAGGTTTAGGGTTCTGGTGAGGATAGGGTTAGGGTTATTGTTAGGGTTAGGGTTAGGGTGAGGGTGAGGGTAAGTGTTAGGGTGAGGGTTTGGGTTAGGGTGAGGGTTTTGGTTAGGGTGAGGGTTAGGATTAGGGTTAGGGTTATTGTTAGGGTTAGGGTTAGGCTTAGGTTAAGAGTTAGGGGGAGGGTTAGGTTTAGGATTAGGGTTAGGGTTACGATTAGGGTTAGGGTGAGGGTGAGGGTGTGTGTTAGGTTTAGGTTTAGGGTTAGGGTTAGGGTTAGGTTGAGGGTGAGGTTGAGGGTGAGGGTTAGGGTTAGGGTAAGGGTAATGGTAAGGGTTAGGGGGAGGGTTAGGATAAGGGTTAGTGTTAGGATTAGGGTTAGGGTGAGGGCTCGGGTGAGCATGAGGTTTAGGTTGAGGGTTAGGGTGAGGGTTAGGGTTAGGTTTAGGGTGAGAGTTTTATTTCGGGTTAGTTGAGGGTTAGGGTAAGAGTTACGGTGAGGGTCAGGGTTAGTTTTGGTTGAGGGTTAGGGTTCGGATTAGCGTTAGGGTGAGGGTGAGGCTGAGGGTTAGGGTTAGTGTTTTGATGAATGTTAGGATGAGGGGTAGGGTTAGGATTAGTGTTAGGGTGAGGGCTTGGGTAAGGGTGAGGGTTAGGGTTAGGGTTAGGGTTAGGGTGAGGTTTAGTGTTAGGATGAGTTATAGGGATAGGGTTAGGTTTAGGGTTAGTGTCAGGTTGAGGTTTAGGGTTAGAGACAGTTTTAGGGTGAGGCTGAGCATGAGGGTTAGGGTTAGGATTAATGTTAGGGTTAGGCTTAAGTTGAGGGTTAGGGTGAGGGTGAGGTTTAGGGTTAGGGGAGGGTTAGGATGAGGGTTAGTGTTAGGATTAGGGTTAGGGTTTGGGTAGGGAGAGGGTGAAGTTTAGGATTAGGGTTAGGGTTAGGTTTAGGGTTAGGGTTAGGGTTGGGGTTAGGGTGAGGTTGAGGTTTAGGGTTAGAGTTAAGGTTAGGGTTCTCCTGAGGGTGAGGTTTAGGGTTAGGGTTAGGGTTAGGTTGAGGGTGAGGTTTAGTTTGAGGTTTAAGGATAGGATTAGTTTTAGGATTAGGGTTAGGGTGAGGCTGAGTGTGAGGGTTAGGGTGACGTTTAGGCTTAGGCTTAGGGTTAGGCTGAGGGTGAGGGTGGGTGTGAGGATTAAGGTTAGGGTGATGGTTACGGTTAGTGTTATTGTTAGTGTTAGGGTTTGATTTACCGTGTGAGTGAGGTTGCGGGTGAGGTTTAGGGTTAGGGTTAGTGTGGGGTTTATGGTTACGTTTAGGTTTAGGTTTAGGTTGAGGATGAGGTTGAGGGTTAGATATGGGATTAGAGGGAGAGTTACGGTGAGGGTTAGGATTAGGGTTCGGGTGAGGCGGAGTGTTAGCATTAGGGTTATGGTTATTGTTTGGGTTAGGTTTAGGGTTAGGATTAGTGTTATTGTTAGGGTTAGTGTTAGAGTTATGGTGAGGGTGAGTGTGAGGGTGTGGGTTAGGGTTAGGGTTAGGGTTAGGCTTAGGCATAGTTTTAGGCTGAGTGTGAGGGTGGGGGTGAGGATTAGGGTTAGGGTGATGTTTAGTGTTAGGGTTATTGTGAGGGTTAGTGTTAGTGTTAGGGTTAGAGTTAGGGTTAGAGTGAGGGTGTGGTTTAGGGGTACAGTTATGGATAGGGTGAGGGTTAGGTTTAGGGTTAGGGTTAGGGTGGTGTTGACCGTAAGGGTAAAGGTGAGGTTTAGGGTGAGGGTGAGGGTTAAGGTATGGGTGAGAGTTAGGGTTAGGGTGAGGTTTAACATTAGGGTCAGGGTGAGGGTGAGGGTTAGATTGAGGATTAGTGTTAGGGTTAGTGTGAGGTTTAGTTTGAGGATGAGGGTAAGGGTTGGGTGAGGGCTAGAGTGAGGGTGAGGTTTAGGGTTAGTGTTACAGTGGGGTTTAGGTTTAGGGTGATGGTTAGTGTTATTGTGAGGGTTAGTTTTAGAGTTAGCGTGAGTGTTAGGGTTAGGGTTAGTGTTAGGGTGAGGGTGAGGGTGAGGGTTAGAGTTAGGGTTAGGATGAGGTTTAGGGATAGGGTTAGGGTTAGGGTTAGGTTCAGGGTTAGTTTCAGTGTTTGAGTTAGGTATAGGGTGAGGCTGAGGGTGAGGTTGAGGGTTAGGATTAATGTTAAGGTTATTCTTAAGATGAGGGTTAGGTTGAGGGTGAGGGTTTGGGTTAGGGTTAGGAGTAGGATTAGGCTTAGGGTTAGGGTGAGTGTGAGGATTAGGGTAAGGGTTAGGGTTAGGCTTAGGGTTAGGATGAGGGTGAGGGTGAGGGTCAGGGTTAGGGTGAGGGTGATATTTAGGGTTAGGATTAGGGTGAGTGTGAGGTTTAGGGTTAGGTTTAGGTTTAGGTTTAGGCTGAGCATGAGGGTGAGGGTTAGGGTTATGGTGAGGTTTAGGGTTAGGGTTATGGGGAGGGTTAGGAGGAGAGTTAGGGTTAGGATTAGGGTTAGAGTTAGGGTTAAAGTGAGGCTGAGGGTGAGGCTTAGGTTTAGGGTTAGGATAAGGATTAGGGTAAGGGCTAGGTTTAGTGTGAGGGTTAGGGTTAGGGTTAGGTTTAGGCTTAGGGTTACGCTGATGGTGAGTGTGAGGGTGAGGGTTAGGGTTAGGATTAGGGTTAGGGTGAGAGTTAGGGTTCAAGTTAAGTTTAGGTTTAGGGTGTGGGTTACGGTTAGGGTTACGTGGAGCATGAGGTTTATGGTTTGGTTGAGGGTTAGGGTTAGGGTTAGGGTTAAGGTGAGATTACGGTTAGGGTTAGTGTGAGGGTTAGTGTTAGGGTTAGGGTTAGTGTTAGGGTGAGGGTAAATGTTAGGGTGAGGGTTTGCGTTAGGGTGAGGGTCATGGTTAGGTTGAGGGTTAGGATTAGGGTTCGGGTTATTGTTTGGGATAGGTTTAGGTTTATGGTTATGTTGAGGGTGAGGTTGAGGGTTAGGGTTAGGGTGAGGGTGAGGTTTAGGGTTTGGGTTAGGGTTAGAGTTAGGTTTAGGGTGAGGGTGAGGTTTAGGTTTACAGTTAGGGTGAGGGTTAGGTTGAAGTTTTGGTTTAGGGTTAGGGTTAGGATTAGGGTTAGGGTGATGGTGAATGTGTGTGTTTGGGTTAGGTTTAGGCTTAGGCTTAGGGCTAGGCTAAGGGTGAGGTTTAGGGTTAGAGTTAGGGTAAGGGTGAGGCTGATCTTGAGGTTTAGGGTTAGGTTTAGTGTTAGATTTCGGGTTACTGTGAGGGTTAGACTGAGTGTGAGGGTTATGCTTAGTGTTAGGATTAGGTTTAGGGTAAGGGTTAGGGTGAGTGTGAGGGTTAGGGTTAGGTTTAGCCTGAGGCTTAGGATTAGGCTGAGTGTGAGGGTGAGGGTGAGTTTAGGTTTACGGTTAGGGTGAGAGTTAGTGTTCGGTTAAGTTTAGGGTTAGGGTGACGGTTAGGGTTAGGGTAAGGATTAGGGTTAAAGTTAGGGTTAGGGTGAGGGTTAGGATGAGGATTAGGGTTATGATTAGGGTAAGGGTGAGGGCGAGGGTGAGGTTGAGGATTAGGGTTAGTGTTAGGGTAAGGTTTAGTGTTAGGGTTAATGTTAGGGTGAGGGTTAGCATGAGGGTTATGGTTACCTTTAGGGTGAGGATTAGGGTTAGGATGAGGGTAAGGGTTAGGATTTGTGTTAGTGTGAGGGTGAGTTTTAGGGTTAGATTTAGCGTTAGGGGGACGCTTAGGTCGATGGTTAGAGTAAGTGTTACGGTTAAATTAGGTGAGGGTTACTTTGAAGTTTAGGGTTATGATTAGTGTTAGGGTTAGGCTTAGGTTTATTGTAAGGGGGAGTGTGAGGGTTAGGCTTAGGGTTAGGCTTAGGCTTAGGGTCAGGCTGAGGGTGAGGGTGGGGGTGAGGATTAGGTTTAGGGTGATTGTTAGGGTTAGGCTTAGGGTGAGGGTTTTGATGAGAGTAAGTGTTAGGATTAGGGTTAGGGTGAGGGCTAGGGTGAAGATGAGGGTTAGGATGAGGGTTAGCGTTATGGTCAGGGTGAGGGTTAGGGTTAGGGTGAGAGTTAGTGTTAGGATTAGGCTTAGGGTGAGGGTGAGTGTTAGCATTAGGATTAGGGTTATGGTTAGGTTTAGGGTTAGGACTAGTGTTATTTTTAGGGTTAGAGTTATGGTGAGGGTGAGGGTTTGGGTTAAGGTTTCGGTGAGGTTTAGGGTTAGGATTAGGATTAGGGTTAGGGTGAGGGTGAGGTTTAGGGTTAGATTTAGGGTTAGTTCCAGGGTTAGGTCCAGGGTTAGGGTTATGGTTAGTGTTAGTGTTAAGGTTAGGGTGAGGTTTAGGTTGAGGTTTAGGGTTAGGGTTAGAGTTAGGCTTAGGATTAGGATTAGGGTTATGGTGAGGGTGAGTGTGAGGGTTAGGTTTAGGGTTAGGCTTAGGCTTAGGATTAGGCTGAGGGTGAGGGTGTGGGTGAGAATTAGGGTTAGGGTGATGGTTAGAGTTAGGATTTGGGGCAGGTTTAGGGTTAGAGTTAGGGTTAGGATGAGGCTGAGGTTGAGGGTTAGGTTTAGGGTTAGTGTTAGAGTTAGGGTTAGAGAGAGCGTTAGGGTGAGGGTATGGTTTAGGCTTAGTGTTAGGATTAGGATTAGGGGAAAGGTTAGGGTGAGTGTGAGGGTTAGGGTTACGGTTAGGGTTAGGCTTAGGGTTAGGATGAGGGTGAGTGTAAGGATGAGGGTTAGGGTTAGGGTGAGGGTTAGTTGTAGGGTTAGGGTGAGAGTTAGGTTTCAGGTTAAGTTTACGGTTAGGGTTAGGGTTAGGTTTAAGTTTAGGGTTAGGGTTAGGGTTTGGTTTAGGGTTAGTGTTAGTGTTAGGGTTAGTTTTAGGGTTACAGTGGGGGTTAGGATTAGAGTTGGGGTTAGGGTTAGGGTTAGGCTGAGGGTGACGGTGTGGGTGAGGATTAGAGTTAGGGTTAGGGTTAGGGTTAATATTTGTGTTATGGTTAGGGTCAAGTTTCCAGTGAGGGTGAGGCTGCCGGTGAGGGTTATTGATATGGTTAGGGTTAGGGTTAGTGTTATTGTTAGGGTTAGGGTTAGACTTATGTTGAGGTTGAGGGTGAGGGTGAGGTTAGGGTTACAGATAGGTTTAGGGGGAGGTTTAGGTTGAGGTTTGGGTTAGCGTTAGTGTTAGGGTTAGGGTGAGGTTGACGGTTAGGTATAGGGTTAGGTTTAGGATTAGAGTTACAATGAGGGTGAGTGTAAGGGTTAGAGTGAGGGTTAGGCTTAGAATTAGGCTTAGGCAGAGGGTGAGGTTGGGGATGAGGATTAGGGTTAGGGTGATGGTCCGGGTTAGGGTTAGTGTTATTGTTAGGGTTATTGTTAGAGTTATGGTGAAGCTGAGGGTGCGGTTGAGGTTTAGGTTTAGGGTTAGGGTGGGGTTTAGGATTATGGTTAGGGTTACTGTTAGGGTGAGGGTGAGGTTTAGGTTTACATATAGGGTTATGGAGGTGGCTAGGGTGAGGGTTAGGTTTAGGGTTAGTGTTAGGGTTAGGGTGAGGGTGAGGTTTACGGTTAGATATAGGTTTAGGGGGAGGGTTATGGTTAGGATTAGGGTGAGTTTTAGGGTTAGGGTTAGGGTTAGAGTTACAGTGAGGGTGAGGGTGCGAGTGAGTGTGAGGTTTAGTTTTAGGTTTAGGGTTAGGCTTAGGGTTAGGCTTAGGGTTAGGCTGAGGGTGAGGGTGAGGGTTAGTGTTAAGGTAAGGGTTATGATTAGGGTTATGAGGAAGGTTAGCATGAGGGTTAGGGATAGGATTTGGGTTAGGGTGAGGGTGAGGTTTAGGGTTAGGATGAGGATGAGTTTTAGTGTTAGGGTTAGCTTTAGGGTTAGGTTGAGGGTGAGGTTTAGGGTTAGAATTAGGGTTAAGGTGAGGCTGAGGGTGAGGGTTAGGGATAGGGTTAGGATTAGGATTAGGGTAAGGGTTAGGGTGTGTGTGAGGGTTAGGGTTAGGCTTAGGCTTAGGGTTACACTGAAGGTGAGGCTGAGGGTGAGGTTTAGGGTTAGGTTAAGGTTTAGGTTTAGGGTGATTGTTAGGGTTTATGTTAGGGTGAGGTTTAGGGTTAGGGTGATGGTTAGGGTTAGTGTGAGCGTTAGTGTTAGCCTTAGGGTTAGTGTTAGGGTGAGGGTAAATGTTAGGTGAGGGTTAAGGTTAGGGTGAGGTTTATGAAAGGGTGAGGGTTAGTGTTAGGTTTAGGGTTTTTGTTAGGTTTAGGGTTACAGTTAGGGTTATGGTGAAGGTGAGGTTGAGGGTTAGGGTTAGTATGAGGGTTAGGTTTGGCTTATGATCAGAGTTAGGGTTAGGGTGAGGATGAGGTTTAGGGTTAGAGTTAGGGGTAGTGTTAGGGTTAGGGATAGGGTGAGGGTTAGGGTTAGGGTTAGGGTTAGGCTTAGGTTTAGGCTTAGGCTTAGGCCGAGCATGAGGGTGAGGGTTAGGGTTAGGGTTAGGGTGAGGGTTAGGGTTAGGATTAGGTTTAGGGTGAGGGTAAGGATTAGGGTTAGGCTTAGGTTTAGGGTGATGGTTAGGGTTAGGGTTTGGGTTAGGATGAGGGTGAGGCTGAGGATTAGGGTTAGGTTTAGTGTTAGGTTTAGAGTTTTGTTTACGGTTAGGGTTAGTGTCAGTGTTGGGGTTTGTGTTAGGGTTACGGTGAGGGTTAGGTTTAGGGTTAGGGTTAGGTTTAGGCTGAGGGTGAGGGTGGGGGTAAGGATTAGAGTTAGGTTTAGGGTTAGGGTTAGGGTTATTGTTAGTGTTATGGTCAGGGTTAAGTTTGTAGTGAGGGTGAGGCTGAGGTTGAGGGTTATGTTTAGGGTTAGGGTTATGGTTAGTGTTATTGTTAGAGTTAGGGTTAGACTTATGGTGAGGTTGAGGGTGAAGTTGAGGGTTAGGGTTAGGGTGAGGTTTAGGGTTAGGGTTAGGGCTAGGTTGAGGGTGAGATTTAGCGTTACAGATAGGGTTAGGGGGAGGGTTAGGGTGAGGTTTAGGGTTAGCGTTAGTGTTAGGGTTAGGGTCAGGGTTAGGGTTAGGTTGAGGTTTAGGGATAGGGTTAGTTTTAGGATTAGAGTTAGGATGAGGGTGAGTGTAATGGTTAGGGTGAGGGTTAGGCTTAGGTTTAGGGTTAGGCAGAGGGTGAGGTTGGGTGTGAGGATTACGGTTAGGGAGATGTTTCATTTTAGGGTTAGTGTCATTGTTAGGGTTAGGGTTAGATTTACAGTGAGGGTGAGGGTGCGGGTGAGGGTTAGGTTTAGGGTTTTGATGGGGTATAGGGTTAGGGTTAGGTTTACAGTTAGGGTGAGGTGGAGGTTTAGGATTTGATATAGGGTTAGGGAGAGGGTTCGGGTGAGGGTTAGGGTTAGGGTTAGTGTTAGGGTTAGGGTGAGGGTGTGGTTTAGGGTTAGATATAGAGTTAGGGGGAGGGTTAGGGTTAGGGGGAGGTTTAGGGTTAGGGTTAGGGTGAGGGTTAGGGTTAGGGTTAGGGTTAGAGTTACAGTGAGGGTGAGGTTGATGGTGACTGTGAGGGTTCGGGTTTGGTTTAGGGGTAGGCTTAGGTTTAGGCTTAGGATTAGGCTGAGGGTGAATGTGAGGGTGAGGGTTAGGGTTAGGGTGAGGGTTAGGGTTAGGGTTATGGGGAAGGTTAGGATGAGGGTTAGGGTTAGGATTAGGGTTAGGGTGAGGTCTAGGGTTAGGGTTAGGGTTAGGTTGAGGATGAGGTTTAGGGTTAGATTTAGGGTTAAGGTGAGGCTGAGGTTGAGGGTGAGGGTTAGGGTTAGGGTTAGGGTTAGGATTAGGATTAGGGTAAGGGTTAGTATGAGTGTAAGGGTTAGGGTTAGGCTTAGGCTTAGGATTACACTGAGAGTGAGGGTGAGGTTTAGGGTTAGTGTATGGGTTAGGGTTAGGGTTAGGGTGAGAGTTAGGGTTCCGGTTATTTTAGGCTTAGGGTGAGGTTTAGGGTTAGGCTTAAATTGTGCATGAGTGTTAGGGTTAGTTTGAGGGTTAGGGTTAGGGTTAGGGTTAGGGTGAGGTTTAGGGCTAGAGTTAGGATGAGGGTTAGAGTGAGGATTAGGGTTAGGATTATGGTTAGGTTGAGGGCTAGGGTGAGGGTGAGGGTTAGGGTTAGTTTTAGGGTGAGGTTTAGGGTTAGGGTTAGGGTTAGGATTAGGGTTAGGGTTAGGGTGAAGGCAAGAGTGAGGGTGAGGGTGAGGGTTAGATTTAGGGTTAGCGTGAGGTTTAGGGTCTGGGTTAGGCTTAGAGTTAGGGTTAGGGTGAGGGTGAGGTTAAGGGTTAGAATCAGGGTTAGGGTGAGGGTTAGGTTGAGGGTTAGGTTTAGGGTTAGTGTTAGGGTTAGTGTTAGGTTGAGATTTAGAGGGAGGGTAAGGGTTAGTGTTAGGGTAAGGGATAGGATTAGGGTTAGGGTTAGGATTAGGTTTGGTGTAAGGGCTAAGGTGAGGGTGAGGTTTAGGGTTAGGGTTATGGTGAAGTTTTGGGTTCGGGATAGGGTTAGGTTAAGTGAGAGGGTGAGGTTTAGGGTTAGAGTTAGGGTTTGGGTGAGGCTGAGAGTGAGGGTTAGGTTTAGGGTTAGTGTGAGGGTTAGGGTTAGGTTTAGGGTGAAGGTGAGTTTTAGGATGAGGGTTAGGATTAGGGTGAGGTTGAGGGTTTGGTTTAGGTGGAGGGTTAGGTTGAGTTTAGGGTTAGGGTTAGGGTTAGGCAAAGGATGAGGATGTGGGTGAGGGTTAGGTTTAGGTTGAGGGAATGTTTTAGGGTTTTGAGGAGGGTTAGGATGAGGGTTAGGGTTAGGATTAGGGTTAGGGTGAGGGCTAGGGTGAGGGTGAGGTATAGGTTTAGGTTTAGCGGAAGCTTTAGGGTTAGGGTTAGGGTTAGGGTGAGGCTAAGATTTAGAGTTAGGGTTAAGCTTAGGCTTAGGGTTAGGCTGAGGATGACGTTGAGGGTGAGGGTTAGGGTTAGGGTGAGGATGAGCATTTTGATTAGGGTGAGGGTTAGGGTGAGGGTGAGGTTACAGCTTAGGGTTAGGATTAGGATTATGATATGGGTTAAGGTTAGTGTGACAGTTAGGGTTAGGGTTAGGCTTAGCCTTCGGTTTAGGCTGAGGGTGAGGGTGACGGGTGAGGGCTAGGGTTAGGGTGTGGCTTAGGGTTAGGGTTAGGGTGAGAGTTAGGGTTCGGTTAAATTTAGGGTTAGGGTGAGCATTAGGGTTAGGATTCGGTTTAGGGTGAGGGCTAGGGTGAGGCCGAGGGTTAGGGTTAGTGTTAGGGTAAGGTTTAGGTTTAGGGTTAGAGTTAGGGTGAGGGTTAGGATTAGGATTATGGTTAGGGTGAGTGTGATAGTTAGAATTAGGTTTAGGTTTAGCAATAGGGTTATGTTTATCGTTAGGATTAGTGATATTTTTAGGGTTAGCGTTAGTATTAGGGTTAGGGTGAATTTGAGGTTTAGGGTTAGATTTAGGGTTAGTTGTTGGGTTAGGACGAGGGTTAGGGTTAGGGTTACTGTTAAGCTTAAGTTTAGGGTGAGGGTTAGGTTGAGGTTTAGGGTTAAGGTTAGGGTTAGGGTTAGGATTAGGGTTAGGGTGAGGGTGAGTGTGATGGTTAGGGTTAGGCTTAGGGCGTAGGGTTAGGCTGAGGGTGCAGGGGGGTGAGAATTAGGGTTATGGTGATGGTTAGGTTTAGGTTTAGTGTGAGGGTTAGGATGAGGGTTAGGGTTAGGTTTCGGTTTAGGGTGAGGCTAGGGTGAGTGTGAGGGTTAGGGTTAGGGTTAGGGTGTGGTTTAGTGTTAGGGATAGGATTAGAGTTAAGTTTGCCTGAGGGTGAGGTTTACAGGTAGAGTTAGGGTTAGGATTAGGGTTAGGGTGGGGGTGAAGGTAAGGGTAAACGTGAGGATTAGGCTGAGGGTGAGATTTAGAGGGAGGGTAAGGGTTAGTGTTAGGGTAAGGGATAGGATTAGGGTTAGGGTTAGGATTAGGTTTGGTGTAAGGGCTAAGGTGAGGGTGAGGTTTAGGGTTAGGGTTATGATGAGGTTTAGATTTCAGGTTAGGGTTAGTGTTAGTGAGAGGGTGAGGTTTAGGGATAGAGTTAGGGTTAGGGTGAGGCTGAGAATGAGGGTTAGGGTTAGGGTTAATGTGAGGGTTAGGGTTAGGTTTAGGGTGAAGGTGAGGTTGAGGATGATGGTTAGGGTTAGGGTGAGGTTGAGGGTTTGGTTTAGGTGGAGGGTTAGGTTGAGGGTTAGGGTTAGGGTTAGGGTTAGGCCAAGGATGAGGATTTGGGTGAGGGTTAGGGTTAGGGTGAGGGATTGGGTTAGGGTTTCGGGGAGGGTTAGGACGAGGGTTAGGGTTAGGATTCGGGTTAGGGTGAGGGCTAGGTTGGGGGTGAAGTTTAGCGTAAGGTTTAGGGTAAGCTTTAGGGTGAGGGTTAGGGTTAGGGTGAGGCTGAGGTTTAGAGTTTGGGTTAAGCTTAAGCTTAGGTTTAGGCTGAGGATGAGGGTGAGGGTGAGGGTTAGGGTTAGGGTGAGGGTTAGGTTTAGGGTTAGGGAGAGAGTTAGGGTTAGGGTTAGGGTTAGGGATAGGGTGATGTTAAGGCTTAGGGTTAGGATTAGGATTAGGATATGGGTTAGTGTGAGTGTGACAGTTAGGGTTAGGGTTAGGCTTAGCCTTAGGGTTAGGCTGAGGTTGAGGGTGAGGGTGAGGGTTAGGGTTAGGGTTAGGCTTAGGGATAGGGTTAGGGTGAGAGTTAGGGTTCGGTTAAGTTTAGGGTTAGGGTGAGCATTAGGGTTAGGATTAGGGTTAGAGTGAGGGCTTGGGTGAGGTTGAGGGTTAGGGTTAGTTTTAGGGTAAGGTTTAGGTTTAGGCTCAGGGTTAGGATGAGGGTTAGGATGAGGTTTAGGGTTACAGTGAGGGTGAGGGTTAGGGTTAGGTTGAGGGTTCGGGTTAGGATTAGTGTTAGCGTAAGGGTGATTGTTAGAATTAGGGTTAGGTTTAGCATTAGGGTTCTGTTTCTCGTTAGGATTAGTGATATTGTTAGGGTTAGGGTTAGTATTAGGGTTAGGGTGAGGATGAGGTTTAGGGTTAGATTTAGGGTTACTTGTTGGGTTAGGACGAGGGTTAGGGTTAGGTTTAGTGTTAGGCTTAAGGTTAGGGTGAGCCTTAGGTTGAGGCTTAGGGTTAGGGTTAGGGTTATGGTTAGGATTAGGGTTAGGGTGAGGGTGAGTGTGATGGTTAGGGTTAGGCTTAGGCTTAGGGTGAGGGGGGGTGAGAATTAGGGTTATGGTGATGGTTAGGTTTAGGTTTAGTGTGAGGGTTAGGATGAGGGTTAGGGTTAGGATTCAGTTTAGGGTGAGGCTAGGGTGAGGGTGAGGATTAGGGTAAGGGTTAGGCTTAGGCTTAGGGTTAGACTGAGGATGAGGTTGAGGGTGAGGGTTAGGTTTAGGGTTAGGATGAGGTTTAGTGTTAGGGTTAGGATTAGAGTTAGGGTGAGGTTTAGTGTTAGGGTTAGGATTAGAGTTAGGGTTAGCCTGATGGTGAGGTTTAGGGGTAGAGTTAGGGTTAGGGTTACGGTTAGGGTTTGGGTGAGGGTTAGGGGGGGAGTGAAGGTAAGTTTAAACATGAGGGTTAAGGCTGAGGATGAGGGTTACGGTAAGGGTGCGAGTTAGGGTTAGGGTGAGGTTTAGCGTTAGGTTTAGTGTGAGGTTGAGGTTTAGATTGAGGATTAGTGTTAGGGTTAGTGTGAGGTTTAGGGTGAGGATGAGGGTTAGTGTTAGGTTGAGGGCTAGGGTGAGGGGGATGGGTAGGGTTAGTGTTAGGGTGAGGTTTAGGGTAAGGGTTTTGGTTACGATTAATGTTAGGGTTAGGCTTAAGGTGATGGTTAGGGTGAGGGTGAGGGTTAGGGTTAGGTTTACTATTAGGATTAGGGTTAAGGTTAGGGTGAGTGTGAGGGTTAGGGTTGGGGTTACGGTTAGGCTGAGGGTGAGGGTGAGGCTTAGGGTTAGGGTGAGGTTTAGGGTTAGAGTTAGGGTGAGAGTTAGGGTTCGGGTTAAGTTAAGGGTTAGGGTGAGAGTTAGGGTAAGGGTTACAGTGAGGGTGAGCGTTAGGGTTAGTTTGAGGGTTAAGGTTAGGGTTAGGCTTAAGGTGAGAGTGAGGTTTATGGTTAGAGTTAGGTTTAGGGTGAAGCTGATGGTGTGGGTTGGGCTTAAGGTTACTGTTAGATTTAGGGTTACGGCGAGGATTAGGGTGAGGGTGAGGATTAGCCTTAATGTTAGGTTTAGGATTAGGGTAATTGTTATGGTGAGTGTGAGTTTAGGGTTAAGGGTTAGGTTAAGGTTTAGGGTTAAGGTGAGGGGGAGGGTTAGAATTAGGGTTAGGGTTAGGGCTAGGGTGAGGGTGAGGGTTAGAGTTAGGGTTAGGGTTAGGTTTAGGGTTAGGATTAGGGTTACTGTGAGGGTATGTTAGGGTTAGGGTTAGGGTTAGGCTTAGGCTTAGGGTTAGTCTGAAGTTGAAAGTGGGGTTGAGGATTAGGGTTAAAGTGATGGTTGGGGTTAGGGTTAGGGTAAGAATTAGGATGAGGGTTAGTGTTAGGATTAGGGTTAGGGTGAGGGCTACGGTGAGGGTGAGGGTTAGGGTTAGGGTGAAGGTTAGATTGAGGATTATGGTTAGGGTTAGGTTTGTCTGAGGTTGAGGGTTAGGATGAGGTTTAGGGTTAGGGTGAGGATGATGGTAAGGTTAAAGGTGAGGTTTAGGCTGAGGGTGAGAGTTAAGAAAAGGGTGAGGATTAGGGTTAGGTTTAGGATTAGGGTAAGGGTTAAGTTTAGGGTTAGGGTGAGAGTTAGATTGAGGAATAGGTTTAGGGTTAGTGTGAGGTTCAGGGTGAGGATGAGGGTTAGGGTGAGGGTGAGGGTTAGGGTGAAGGTTATGATTAGGGTGAGGGTTAGGGTTAGGGATAGGGTTATTGTTAGGTTTGGCGTTAGGATTACGGTTACGGTGAGGGTGAGGGTGAGATTTCTGGTTAAGGTGAGGTTTAGTGTTAGTGTTAGGGTTAGAGTTAGGGTTACGGTGAGGTTGAGGTTTAGGGGTAGAGGTAGGGGTAGGGTGAGTGTTAGGATGAGGGTTCGGTTAGGGTGAGGTTTATGGTGGGGGTAAAGGTAAGGGCAAAGCTGAGTGTTAGGCTGAGGGTGAGGGTTACGGTTATGGTGAGGGTTACGGTTAGGTTGAGGGTTAGGTTTAGTGTTGAGGGTTAGGTTTAGTGTTAGGGTGAGGGTAAAGGTTAGATTGAGGATTAGTGTTAGGGTTAGTGTGAGGTTTAGGGTGAGGATGAGGTTTAGGGTTAGGGTGAGGGCTAGGGTGAGGTCAGGGTTAGGGTTAGTGTTAGGGTGAGGTTTAGGTTTAGGGTGATGGTTAGGGTTAGTGTAAGCATTAGTGTTAGAGTTAGGGTTAGTGTTAGGGTGAGGGTAAATATTAGGGTGAGGGTTATGGTTAGGGTGAGGGTTATGCTTACGGTGAGGGTTAGGGTTAGGCTTAGGGTTATTGTTAGGGTTAGGGTTAGGGTTAGGGTTACGGTGAGGGTGAGGATTAGGATTAGGGTTAGTTTGAGGTTTAGGTTTAGGGTTAGGGTTAGATTTAGGGTTAGGTTGAGGGTGAGGTTTAGAGTTAGAGTTAGGGTTAGTGTTAGGTGTAGGAATAGGGTGAGGGTAAGGTTTAAGGTTGGGCTTAGACTTAGGCTTAGGCTTAGGCCAACCATGAGGGTTATGGTTAGGGTTAGGGTTAGGATGAGGGTTAGGTTTGGGGTGAGGTTTATAATGAGGTTTAGGGTTAGGATTAGGTTTAGGGTGAGGGCTAGTGTGAGGGTTAGGGTGAGGCTTCGGGTTAGGGATAGGGTTAGGTTTAGGATTTGCGTTAGGGTGAGGGTGAGTGTGAGTTTTAGGGTTATGGTTAGGGTTATTGTTAGTGTTATGTTTAGGGTTAGGTTTGCGGTGAGGGTGAGGCTGAGGGTGAGGTTTATGTTTAGGTTTAGGTTTAGGGTTAGGGTTAGTGTTATTGTTAGGGTTAGGGTTAGTGTTAGGATGAGGGTTAATGTTAGGATGAGGGTTAAGGTTAGGGTGAGGATTATGATTAGGGTGAGGGTTAGGGTTAGGTTTAGGGTTTTTGTTAGGTTTAGTGTTACAGTTAGGTTTACAGTGAAGGTGAGGGTGAGGGTGAGGGTTAGGATGAGGATTAGGTTTAGGGTTAGGGTAAGTTAGGGTTAGGGTGAGGGTGAGGTTTAGGGTTAGAGTTAGGGATAGTGTTAAGGTTAGGGATAGGGTGAGGGTTAGGGTTAGGGTTAGGCTTAGGGTTAGGCTTAGGCTTAGGCGGAGCATGAGGGTGAGGGTTAGGGTTAGGGTTAGGGTGAAGGTTACGATGAAGTTTAGGGTTAGGATTAGGTTTAGGGTGAGGGCTAGCATTAGGGTTAGGCTTAGAGTTAGGGTGAGGGTTAGGGTTAGGATTTGGGTTAGGGTGAGGGTGAGGCTGAGGGTGAGGGTTATGGTTAGGTTTAGGCTTAGGCTTAGGGTTAGGCTGAGGGTGAGGGTGGAGGTGAGGAATAGGTTTTGGATGATGGTTAGGGTTAGGGTTATGGTGAGGGTTAGGATGAAGGTTAGGGATAGGATTAGGTTTAGGGTGAGGTTGAGGGTTAGGGTTAGAGTTATGCTTAGACTTAGGGTTAGGCTGAGGGTGAGGGTTGGGGTTAGGGTGATGGATACGGATAGGGTTAGGTTGTGTGTTAGGATGAGGGTTAGGGTTAGGGTTAGGGTAAGTGTTAGGGTTGGTTTAAATTTAGGGTTAGGGTTATAGTTAGTGTTAGGGTGAGGGTGAGTGTGTGGGTTACGTTTAGGTTTAGGGTTAGTCTTAGGGTTATCCTGAGGGTTAGGTTGAGTGTGAGTTTTAGGATTAGGGTTAGGGTTAGGTTTAGGGTTAGGTTGAGGGTTAGGATGTGGGTTAGGTTTAGGATTAGGGTTAGGGTGACGGCTAGGGTGAGGGTGAGGTTTAGGTTTAGGGATAGGGTGAGGTTTAGGGTTGGGTTAGGGTTAGGGTCACTGTGAGTTTGTAGTTTAGGGTTAGATATAGGGTTAGGGTGAGGGTTAGGGTGAGGGTGTGTGTTAGTGTTAGGGTTAGGTTTAGGGTGATGGTTAGGGTGAGGGTGTGTGTTAGGGTTAGGGTTAGGATTAGGATTGGGGTTAGGGAGAGGGTCAGTGTGAGGATTAGGGTTAGGTTTAGGGTTAGGCTTAGGGTTAGGCTGAGGGTGAGGGTGAGGGTGAGGTTTAGGGTTAAGGTGATGGTTAGGTTTAAGGTTATGGTGAGAGTTAGGTTTCGGTTAAGTTTAGGCTTAGGGTGAGGGTTAGGTTGTGGGTGTCGTTAAGGTTAAAGGTGAGTGTTAGGCTGAGGGTGAGGGTTACTGTAAGGGTGAGGGTTAAGGTTAGGCTGAGGGTTAGGTTAAGGGTTAGGGTTAGGGTTATTGTGAGGGTGAGGGTTAGATTTAGGATTAGGGTTAGGGTTAGTGTGAGGTTTATGGTGAGGATGAGATTTATGGTTAGGGTGAGGGTTAGGGTTAGAATTAGGGTTAGGGTGAATGTTAGGGTTAGGGTTAGTGTTAGGGTGAGGTTTAGGGTTATGGTTAGGGTTAGGGTTAGTGTGAGGGTTAGTGTTAGTTTGAGGGTATGTTTTAGGGTGAGTTTTAGGGTTAGGGTGAGGGTTATGGTTAGGGTGAGGTTTAGGGTTAGGGTAAGTGTTATTGCTAGGGTTATTGTTACGGTTACTGTGACGGTGAAGGTGAAGGTGAGGTTTAGGGTTAGGGTTAGGGTGAGAAATAGGGTTAGCGTTATTGTTAGAGTTAGGGTTAGGGTGAAGGTGAGGATGAGGTTTAGGGTTAGGCTTAGGGTGAGGTTTCGGGTTTGGGTTAGGGTTAGAGTTAGGTTTAGGGTGAGGGTGAGGTTTAGCGTTAGAGCTAGGGTTAGGGTGAGGGGTTGGTCGAGGGTTAGGGTTAGTGTTAGGGTTAGCGTTAGGGTGAGAATTAGGCGGAGGTTTATGGTTACGTTTAGGTTTAGGATTAGGGTTAGGGTGAGGGTGAGTGTGTGTGTGAGTGTTAGGTTTAGCGTTAGGCTTAGGGTTAGGCTGAGGGTGAGGTTGATAGTGAGGGTTAGGGTTAGGGTTAGTGTTAGGGTTAGGGTTCGGGTGAGTGTTAGTGTGAGGGTGAGGGATAGGGATAGGGTTAGGATTAGGATTAGGGTTAGGGTTAGGGTGAGTGTGAGGGTTAGGGTTAGGATTAGGGTTAGGCTTAAAGTTAGGCTGAGTGTGAGGGTGAGGGTTAGGGTGAGGGATAGGGTTAGGGTTAGGGTTAGGTTGAGGTTTAATGTTAGGGTTAGCGTTAGCGTTAGTGTTAGTGTTAGGGTTAGGGTGAGATTTAGGGGGAGGGTTTGGGTTAGGGTTCGGGTTAGGGTTAAGGTTTAGCATTAGGGGTAGGGTGAGGGTGAGGTATAGCGATAGAATTAGGGTTAGGGGGAGGCTGAGGGTGAGAGTTAGGGTTAGATTTAGGTATACACTTAGGGTTAGGCTGAGGGTGATTGTGTGTGTTAGGGTTAGGTTTAGGGTTAGGCTTAGGGTTAGGCTGAGGGTGAGGTTGAGGGTGAGAAAGTTAGGGTTAGGGTGAGGCTTAGTCATAGGGTTAGGGGGAGGTTTAGGATGAGGTTTAGGGTTAGGATTAGGGTTTGGATGAGCGCAAGGGTGAGGGTGAGGGTTAGGGTGAGGGTGAGGGTGAGGTTTAGGTTTAGGTTTAGGGTTAGGGTGAGGCTGAGGGTGTGGTTTAGGGTTAGGGTTAATTTTAGGGTTAGGGTTAATGTGAGGGTTAGGGTTAGGGTGAGGGTTAGGGTTAGGGTTAGGGTTAGGATTAGGGTAAACGTGAGGGTGAGTATGTGTGTTAGGGTTAGGTTTAGGGTTAGGCTGAGGGTGAGGTTGAGGGTGAGGTTTAACATTAGGGTGAGGGTTAGGGTGAGGTTTAGGGTTAGGGTTAGGGGAGGGGTTAGGATTAGGGTTAGGGTTAGGGTTAGGGTTTGGGTGAGGGCTAGGTCGAGGGTAAGTTTTAGGTATAGGGTTACATGAGGTTTAGGTTTAGGGTGAGTGTTAGGATGAGGATGAGGTTTAGGGTTACAGTTAGGGTTAGGATGAGACTGACGTGAGGGATAGGGTTAGGGTTAGTGTTAGTGTTAGGGTTAAGGTGAGGGTTAGGGTGAGGGTGAAGGTTAAGGTTAGGGTTAGGATTAGGATTAAGGTTAGGTTTAGGGTGAGGTTTAGTGTTAGGATTAGGGTTAGGGTTATGGTGATGGTTAGGTTGAGGTTAATGTTTAGGGTTATGGTTAGGCTTAGGCTTAGGGTTAGGCTGAGGGTGAGAGTTCGGGTGAGGGTTCGGGTTATGGTGAGGGTTAAGGTTAGGTTGAGATTTAAGGATTGGGTTAAGTTTAGGGTTAGATTGATTGTTAGGGTAAGGATTTTGGTGATGGTGATGGTTAGGGTTACTTTGAGGGTCAGTGTGAGGTTTAGGATAAAGTTTAGGATTAGGTTTAGGCTTAGGCTTAGGCTGAGTTTAAGTTTATGGTGTTGGTTAGGATGAGGTTTAGGGTTAGGCTGAGGTTTAGGTTGAAGATGATGGTAAGGGTAAAGTTGAGGTTTAGGCTGAGGTTGAGGGTTAAGATAAGGGCGAGTGTTAGGGCTAGGTTTAGGGTTAGGTTAAGGGTTAGGGTTAGGGTTAGGGTGAGGGTTAGACTGAGGATTAGGTTTAGGGTTAGTGTGAGGTTTAGGGTGAGGATGAGGGTTAGGGTTAGGGTGAGCATGAGGGTTAGAATTAGGGTTAGGGTGACGGATAGGTTGAGGATGAGGGTTAGGGTTAGGTTGAGGGCTAGGTTGAGGGTGAGGGTTAGAATTAGGGTTAGGGTGAGTGCTAGGGTGAGGTTGAGGTTTAGGGTTAGGGTGAGGTTTAGGATTAGGGTGAGGGTTAGGGTTAGTGTGAGGGTTAGTGTTAGGGTTAGGGTGAGGGTAAGTGTTAGGGTGAGGGTTAGGGTTAGGGTGAGGATTATGCTTAGGGTGAGGGTTAGGGTTAGGGTTATTGTTAGGGTTAAGGTTACGGTTAGTTTTTCGATGAGCGTGAAGGTTAGGGTTAGGGGGAGGAGGAAATTTAGCGTTAGAGTTAGGGTTAGGATGAGGCTGAGGTTGAGGGTTAGGGTTTGGGTTATTGTTAGGGTTAGGGTTATGGTGAGGGTGAGGGTTAGGGTGAGGGTTAGGGTTATGTTGAGGGTTAGGATAAGTTTTAGGGTTATTATTAGGGTTAGGTTGAGGGCTAGCATGAGGATTAAAGTGAGGTTAAGGTTTAGGGATACCATTAGGATTAGGATTAGGGTTATGGTGAGGGTGAGTGTGGAGGTTAGGTTTAGGGTCAGGCTTAGTGTTAGGGTGAGGGTTAGGGTTAGGGTTTGGGTTAGGGTAAGGGTAAGGCTGAGGATTAGGGTTTGGTTCAGGTTTAGTGTTAGGTTTAGGGTTAGGTTTAAGGTGATGGTTAGGGTTAGGGTTAGGCTTAGGGTTAGGCTGAGGATGAGGGTGTGGGTTAGTGTTAGTGTTTGGGTAAGGGTGAAGGTCAGGCTGTGGATTAAGGTTATGTTTAGGGTTAGGGTTAGGTTTAGTGTTAGGCTTAGGCTTAGGGTTAGGGTTAGCATGAGGTTTAGGGTTAGATATAGGGTTAGGGGAAGGGTTAGGACAAGGTTTAGGAATACGGTTAGTGTTAGGGTTAGGGTGAGGGTGAGGGTTAGGTTGAGGTTTAGGCTAATGGTTAGGGTTATGGTTAGTGTGAGGGTTAGTGTTAGGGTTAGGGTTAGTGTTAGCGTGAGAGTAAGTGTTAGGGCGAGGGTTTGGGTTAGGGTGAGTGTTATGGTTAGGGTGAGGGTTAGGATTAGCTTTAGGGTTATTATTAGGGTTAGGTTTAGGGTTACGGTTACGGTGAGGGTGAGTGTGAGGGTTAGGTTTAGGGTTAGGGTGAGGTTTAGTGTTTGGGTTAGGTTTAGAGTGAAGGTTAGGTTGAGGGTGAGGATTAGGGATAGATTTAGGGTTAGGCTGAGGGTTAGGTTGAGGTTTGTGGTTAGGGTTAGTGTTAGGTTTAGGGTTAGGGTTAGCGTTAGGGTTATGGTGTGGGTGAGGTTTAGTGTTAGAATTAGGGTTAGGGTGAGGCTGAGTGTGAGAGTTAGTTTCAGGGTTAGATTTAGGGTTAGGGTGAGGGTTGGGGTGGGGGTGAGGTTTAGGGCTATGGTTAGAATTAGGATTAGGTTTAGGGTTAGGGTGAGTGTGAGGGTTAGTTTTAGGGTTAGGGTTATCCTTAGGTTTAGTCTGAGGGTGAGGGTGAGGGTTAGGTTTGGGGTGAGGTTAGGGTTAGGGTTAGGGTGAGGTTTAGTATTAGATTTAGGGTTAGGGTGATGGTGAGGTTTAGGGTTAGAGTTAGATTTAGGGTGAGGATGAGTGTGAGGGTTAGGTTTAGGGTTAATGTTAAGCATAGGTTTAGGCTGAGGGTGAGGGTGAGTCTTAGGGTTAAGGTTAGGATGAGGTTTAGTTTTAGGGTTAGGGTTAGAATTAGTGTTAGGGTGAGAGTGAGATTTAGGGTTAGTGTTAGGGTTAGGGTTAGGGATAGGGTTAGGTTGAGAGTTAGGTTTAGGGTTAGGCTTAGGCTTAGACTTAGACTGAGTATGAGGGTGAGGGTTAGGATTAGGTTTAGGGTGATGGTTCAGGTTAGGTTTAGTGTTATTGATAGGGTTAGGGTTAGAGTTACGGTGAGGGTGAGGGTGCGGGTGAGGGTTAGGTTTAGGGTTAGGGTGGGGTTTATGGGTAAGTTTAGGGTTAGTGTTAGTCTGAGGGTGAGGTTGAGGGTGAAGAATAGGGTTAGAGTGATGGTTAGGGTTATGGTGAGGGTGAGGGTAAGGATTAGGGTTAGGACTAGGGTGAGGGTTAAGGTGATTGTGATGGTAAGCATAAAGGTCAGGATTAGGCTGAGGCTTAGGGTTAAGGTAAGGTTGAGGGTAAGTGTTAGGATGAGGGTTAGTTTCGGGTGATTGTTATGGTTAGGGTGAGGGTAAGAGTTAGGGTTACGGTTATTGTTAGGGTTAGGATTAGGGTTACCCTTAGAGTGAGGGTGAGGGTAAGGGTTAGGTTTAGGGTGAGCTTTAGGGTTAGGGTTATGGTTAGAGTTTGAGTTAGGTTTAGGATTAGGGTTAGGGTGAAGGCTAGGGTGAGGGTGAGGGTTAGGGTTAGGGTTAGGATTAACATTAGGGTGAGGGTGAGTGTGTGTGTTAGGTTTAGGTTTAGGGTTAGGCTTAGGGTTAGGCTAAGGGTGAGATTGAGGATGAGGGTTAGGGTTAGGGTGAGGGTTAGGGTTAGGGTTAGGTTGAGGGTGAGTGTGTGGGTTAGGGTTAGGTTTAGGGTTAGGCTTAGGGTTAGACTAAGGGTGAGGTTAGGGGTGAGGTTTAGGGTTAGGTTGAGGGTTAGGTTTAGGGTTAGGGTGAGGGTTAGGATGAGGTTTAAGGTTCAGATTAGGGTTAGGGTGAAGGCTAGGGTGAGGGTGAATTTTAGGGTTAGGGTGAGGGTTAGGGTGAGGGTCAGGTTTAGGGTTAGAGTTAGGGTTAGGGTGAGGTATAGGGTGAGGTTTAAGGTTAGGATTAGTGTTAGGGTTAGGGTGAGGGTGAGGGTTAGGGTTAGGATGAGGTTTAGGTTTAGGGTGAGAGTTAGGGTTAGGGTTACGTTGGGGTCAGGGTTAGGGTTAGGTTGAGGGTTAGAATTAGGTTTAGGGTTAGGTTGAGGGTTAGGGTTAGGGTTAGGGCGAGGTTTTGGATGAGGTTTAAAGTTACAATTAGGTTTAGGGTGAGTGCTAGGGTGAGGTTGAGGGTTATTGTTAGGGTTATGGTGAGGTTTAGGGTTTGGGTTAGGGTTACGGTGAGTGTGAGGGTTAGGTTAAGGGTGAGGGTTAGGGTTATGATTAGGGTGAGGGTGAGGGTTAGGATTAGGGTTAGGGTTAGAATTACAGTGAGGGTGAGGGTAAGGATCAGGTTTAGGGTGAGGTTTAGGGTTAGGGTTATGGTTAGGTTGAGGGTGACGTTTAGGGTTAGAGTTAGGGTTAGGGGGAGGGTTAGGGTGAGCATTAGGGTTAGGGTTAGGGTTAGGGTTAGGGTGAGTGTTAGACTGAGGTTTAATTTTAGGGTTAGGTTTAGGTTTAGGATTAGGTTTTTGGTGAGGGTGAGTGTGAGGGTTAAGGTTAGGGTTCGGCTTAGGGTTAGGGTTAGGCTGAGGGTATGGGTGGGGATGAGGATTAGGTTTAGAAAGATGGTTAGGTTTATGGTTAGGTTAAGAGTTAGGAAGAGGGTTAGGGTTAGGGTGAGGGTGAGGTTTAGGGTTAGGCCAAGACTTAGGCTTAGGTTTAGGCTGAGGCTGAGGGTGAGTGTGAGGGTTAGGGTTAAGGTGATGGTTGGGGTTACCGTTAGGGTTAGGGTTAGGATGAGTATTAGTTTTATGTTGAGGGTTCGTGTGAGGGTGATGGTAAGGGTAAAGGTGAGTGTTAGGCTGAGGGTGAGGTTAACGGTAAGGGTGAGTGTTAGGTTTAGGGTGAGGGTGAGGTTGAGATTGAGGATTACTGTTAGGGTTAGTGTGAGGTTTAGGGTAAGGATGAGGGTTAGGGTTAGGTTGAGGGCTAGGTTGAGGTTGAGGGTTAGGGTTAGGGTGAAGTTTAGGGTTAGGGTGAGGGTTAGGGTTAGTGTGAGGATTAGTGTTAGGGTGAGTGTTAGTGTTAGGGTGAGGGTAAGTGTTAGGGTGAGGGTTAGGGTTACGCTGAAGGTTATGCTTAGGATGAGGGTTAGGGTTAGGGTTATTGTTAGGGTTAGGGTTAGGGTTACGGTTACGGTGAGGGTGAATGTGAGGGTGAGGGTGAGGGTTAGGGTTAGGATGAGGTTTAGGTTTAGGGTTAGGGATAGAATTAGTGTTAGGGTGAGGGTGAGGTTTAGGGTTAGAGTTAGGTTTAGTTTTATTTTTGGGGTTAGGGTGATGTTTAGGGTTAGTGTTAGGCTTAGTCTTTGGCTTAAGCTTAGGCCGAGCACAAGGGTGATTGTTAGGGTTAGGGTTAATGTGGGGTTTAGGGTTAGGTTTAGGGTGAGTGTGAGGTTGAGGGTTACATATAGGGTTAGGGAGAGGGTTAGGGTGAAGTTTAGGATTAGTGTTAGGGTGAGGGTAAGTGTTAGGTTGAGGGTTAGGAATACGGTTAAGGTTATTCTTATTGTTAGGTTTAGGGTTGCGGTTATGTTGAGGGTGAGGATGAGGGTTAGGGTTAGGGTTAGAGGAGGTTTAGGGTTTGGGTTAATGTTAGAGTTGGGTTTAGGGTCAGGGTGAGTTTTAGGTTAGAGTTAGGATTAGGGTGAGGGTTAGGTTGAGGGTTAGGGTTAGTGTTACTGTTAAGGTGAGAGTTAAGGGGAGGGTTAGAGTTAGGGTTAGGGTTAGGATTAGAGTTAGGGTGAGGGTAAGGGTTATGGTTAAGGTGAGTGTTGGGGTTAGGAATAGAGTGAGGGTTAGGGTGAGAGTTAGGCTTAGGCTTAGGGTTTGGTTATGGGCTATGGTGAGTGTGAGTGTTAGGGTTATGGTTAGGGTGACGGTTAGGGTGAGGGTTACTCTTCTTGTTAGGGTTAAGGTTAGGGTTAGGTTTAGGTTTAATATTAGGCAGAGGGTGAGGGTGAGGGTGAGGTTTAGGGTTAGGGTGAGGGTGAGGTTTAGGTTTAGAATTAGCGTTAGGGTGAGGGTTAGTGTGAGGGTTAGTGTTAGGGTTAGTGTTACGGTTAGGGTTAGGGTTAGGGTGAGGGTCAGGGTCAGGGTTAATCTTTGGCTTAGGCTTAGGCTTAGGCCGAGCATGAGGGTGAGGGTGAGGTTTAGGGTTAACATTAGTGTTAGGATGAGGGTTAGAGTGAGGGTGAGGGTTAGGGTTAGCATTAGGGTGAGGTTTAGGTTTAGGTTTAGGGTTAGCGTTATGGTGAGGGTGAGAGTTAGGGTTAGGGTTAGGGTTAGGGTGAGGGTGAGGGTTAGTATTAGGGATAGGGTTAGAGTTACAGTGAGGGTGAGGGTGACGGTGAGGGTTAGGATCAGGGTTAGGGTGAGGTTTAGGGTAAGGGTTATGGATAGGGTGAGGGTGTGGTTTAGGGTTAGAGTTACGGTTAGGGGAAGGTTTAGGGTTAGGGTTAGTGTTAGGGTTAGGGTTAGGGTGAGGGTTAGGTTGAGGTATAATGCTAGGATTAGGGTTAGTTTTAGGATAAGGTTTACAGTGAGGGTGAGTGTGAGGGTTAGGGTTAGGGTTCGGCTTAGGCTTAGGTTAGGCTGAGGGTATGGGTGGGGATGAGGATTAGGTTTAAAAAGATGGTTAATGTTATGGTTATGTTAAGTGTTAGGATGAGGGTTAGGTTTAGGATTAGGGTTAGGGTGAGGGCTAGGGTGAGGGTGAGGGTTAGGGTTAGGGTTAGGCTTAGGCTTAGGGTTAGGTTGAGACTGAGGGTGAGGGTGTGGGTTAGGATTAGGGTGATGGTTTGTGTTACCATTAGGGTGAGTGATAGGATGAGGATTAGGGTTAGGGTGAGGGTGAGTTTTGAGGGTCACGGTAAGGGTAAAGGTGAGGGTTAGGTGCAGTTTAGGGCAAAGGTGAGGGTTACGGTTAGGGTGAGGTTGAGGGTTAGATTGAGGATTCGTGTTATGTTTAGTGTGAGTTTTAGGGTGAGGATGAGGGTTAGGGTTTGGTTGAGGGCTAGGTTCAGGGTGAGGTTTAGGGTTAGGGTGAGGTTTTGGGTTATTGTGAGGGTTAGGTTTAGTGTGAGGGTTAGTGTTAGGGTTAGGGTTAGTGTTAGGATGAGGGTAAGTATTAGGGTGAGGGTTAGGGTTAGGGTGAAGGTTATGGTTAGGATGAAGTTTAGGGTTAGTGTTAGGGTTATTGTTAGGTTTAGAGTTAGGGTTACAGTTACGGTGAGGGTGAGGGTGAGGGTGAGGGTTAGGGTTAGGATGAGGCTTAGGTTTAGGGTTAGGGTTAGTGTTAAGGTTAGAGTGAGGGTGAGGTTTAGGGTTAGAGTTAGGGTTTGTGTTAGTGTTGGGGTTTTGGTGAGGGTTAGGGTTAGGGTTAAGCTTAGGCTTAGGCTTAGGCTGAGCATGAGGGTGAGGTTTAGGGTTAGGGTTAGGGTGGGGTTTAGGTTTAGGGTTAGGGTGAGTGTGAGGTTGAGGGTTAGATATAACTTTAAGGGGGGTTAGGGTGAGGGTTATTTTTAGGGTTAGGGTGATGGTCTGGGTTAGGTTGAGATTTAGGGTTAGGGTTAGGGCTTGGATTAGTGTGAGGGTTATTGTTAGGGTTAGGGTTAGTGTTAGGGTGAGGGTAAGTAATAGGGTGATGGTTTGGGTTAGGGTGAGAATTATGGTTAGGGTGAGGGTTCGGAATAGGTTTAGGGTTACTGTTAGGGTTAGGGTTAGGGTTATGGTTATGGTGAGGGTGAGGATGAGGGTTAGGGTTAGAGTTAGGGTGAGGTTTAGGTTTTGGGTTAGGGTTAGAGTTAGGGTTAACATGATGGTGAGGTTTAGGTTTAGAGTTAGGGTTAGGGTGACGGTTAAGTTGAGGGTTAGGTTTAGTGTTCGTGTTAAGGTTAGGTTTAGGGTGAGAGTTAGGGGGAGGGTTAGGATTAGGGTTAGCATTAGTGTTAGTGTGAGCGTGAGTGTGTGTTAGGGATAGGTTTAGGGTTAGGCTTAGGGTTAGGCTGAGGGTGATGGTGAGGTTTAAGTTTAGGGTGAGGGTTAGGGTTAGGTTTATTGTGAGGTTTATTGTTAGGGTTAGAGTTAGGGTTAGGGTGAGGTTGAGGTTTAGGGGTAGATTTAGGGTTAGTTTGAGATTTAGGGTTAGGATTAGGGTTAGGGTGAGGGCTAGGGTGAGGGTTATGGTGAGGGTTAGGTTTAGGAGTAATGGTAGGTTTAGGATTAGGTTTAGGGTAGAGTGAGTGTGAAGGTTAGGGTTGGGCTTAGGGTTAGGGTGAGTGTTCGGGTTAGAGTTTAGGTTAGGGTAGGGGTGATGCTGATAATGAGGGTTAGGTTTAGGGTTAGGGTTAGGTTTAGGGTTAGGGTTAGGGTTAGCGTTAGGGTTTCGGTGAGGGTTAGTCTGAGAGTTATGGTTAGGCTTAGGGTTAGGCTGAGGCTGAGGGTGGGTGTGAGGACTAGGGTTAAAGTGATGGTTAGGGTTAGGGTTAGTGTTAGTGTTAGGGTTTGGGTTAGAGTTATGGTGAGGTTGAGGGTGCGGGTTAGGGATAGGTTGGGGTTTAGGGTTAGGGTCAGGGTTATGGTTAGGCTGAGGGTGAGGTTGAGGGTTAGATATAGGCTTAGGGTTAGGGTGAGGTTTAGGGTTAGGGTTTGGGTTAGGATGAGGGTGAGGCTGAGGATTAGGGTTAGATTTAGGGTTAGGGTTAATTCTCTTTAGGGTTAGGGTTAGGGTTACGGTGAGGTTTAGGGTTAGGCTTAGGGTTAGGGTTAGTGTGAGGGTTAGTGTTAGGGTTAGGGTTAGTTTTAGGGTGAGGGTAAGTGTTAGGGTGAGGTTATGGGTTAGGGTGATCGTTATGGTTAGGGAGAGGGTTAGGATTAGTGTTAGGGTTATTGTTAGGGTCAGGTTTAGTTTTAGGCTGAGGGTGAGGGTGAGGGTTAGTTTTATGGTGAAGTTTATGGTTTGGGTTAGGGTTAGAGTTAGGTTTAGGGTCAGGGTGAGGTTTAGGGTTAGAGTTAGGGTTAGGGTGAGGGTTAGGTTGAGGGTTACGGGTAGTGTTAGTGTTAGGGTTAGGGTTAGGGTGAGAATTAGAGGGAGGCTTAGGTTTAGGGTTAGGATTAGGGTAAACGTGAGGGTGAATATTTGTGTTAGGGTTAGGTTTAGGGTTAGGCTTAGGGTTACGCTGAGGGTGAGGTTGAGTGTAAGCATTAGCATTAGGGTGAGGGTTAGGGTTAGGATTAGGGTTAGGGTGAGTGCTAGGTTGAGGGTGAGGTTTAGGTTTAGTGTAGGGGGGAGGTTTAGGTTTAGGGTGAGGATTAGGATGAGGGTGAGGTTTAGGGTTACAGTTATGGTTAGGATGAGAGTGAGGGTGAGGGTTAGTGTTAGGGTGAGTCTTAGGGTGAGGGTGAGGGTTAGGTTTAGGGTTAGGATTAAGATTAAGGTTAGGGTTAGAGTGAGGTTTAGTGTTAGGATTAGGATTAGGGTGAGGGCTAGGGTGAGGGTGAGGTTTAGGGTTAGGGTTTGGGTGATGTTTAGGGTTAGGGTTAGGGTTAGGGTGGGGGGAGGAGGAGGTTTAGGGTTAGAGTTAGGGTTAGGTTTAGGCGGAGGGTGAGGGTTAGGGTTAGGGTTAGTGTTAGAGTTAGGTTTAGTGTGAGGGTTAGGGTGAGGGTGAGGGTTAGGCTTAGGGTTAGGATTAGGATTAGGGTGAGGGTTAGGGTGAGTGTGAGGTTTAGGGTTAAGGTGAGGATAAGCTTTAGGGTGTGGGTTAGGGTTATTGTGAAGGATATGGTTAGGATGAGGTATAGGGTTAGGGTTAGGGTTATTGTAAGGGTTAGGGTTAGGGTTATGGTTACTGTGAGAGTGAGGGTGAGAGTTAGGATTAGGGTTAGGGTCAGGTTTAGGTTTAGGGTTAGGGTTAGGGTTAGGTTTAGGTTTAGGTTTAGGGTTAGGTTGAGGGTGAGGGTTAGGGTTATTTTTAGTGTTATGGTTTGGGTTAAGTTTGTTGTGAATGTGAGGCTGAGGGTGAGGGTTATGTTTAGGGTTAGGGTGAGGTTTTGGGTGAGGGTGAGGGTTAGGGTTAAGGTTAGGATTAGGTCTAGGGTTAAGGTGACTGTGTGTGTGAGGGTTAAGGTTAGGGTTCAGGTTAGGATTAGAGTTAGGCTGAGGGTGAGGTTGAGGGTTAGGTTTCGGTTGAGGTTTGGGGTTTGGGTTAGAGTGAGAGTTAGGGTGAGGGTTAGGCTTAGGCTTAGGTTTAGGGTGTGGGCTAGGGTGAGGTTTAGGGGTAGGGGTAGGATTAGGATTAGGGTGAGGGTTAGGGTTATTGTTAGTGTTATGGTTTGGGTTATGTTTGCTGTGAATGTGAGGCTGAGGTTGAGGGTTATGATTATGGTTAGGGTTAGTGTTAGGGTAAGGGTGAGGGCTAGGGTGTAGGGTGAGGGTAAGTGTTAGATTGAGGATTAGTGTTAGGGTTAGTGTGAGGTTTAGGGTGAGGGTTAATGCTATGGTTAGGATTAGGGTTAGGGTGAGGGTGTGTGGTAGGATTAGGTATAGGGTTAGGGTTAGGGTTAGGTTTAGGTTTATGATTAGTGTTATTGTTAGGGTTCGAGTTAGAGTTAAAGTGAGGCTGAAGGTGAGGGTGAGGGTTAGGGGTAGGGTTAGGGTGAGGGTTAGGATAAGGTTTAGGGTTAGGATTAGGGTTAGCGTGAGGGCTAGGCTGAGGGTTAATATGAAGCATAGGTTTAGGGATAGGGTTAGGTTTAGGATTATGGTAATGGTGAGGGTGAGTGTGAGGGTTAGGGTTCGGGTTAGATTTAGGGTTAGGGTGAGGGTAAGGGTTAGGGTTTGGGTTAGGGTGAGTGTGAGGCTGAGGATTAGGTTTTGGTTCAGGGTTAGGGTTTGGGTTAGGGTTAGGGTTAAGGTGATGGGTAGGGTTAGGGTTAGGTTTAGGCTTAGGGTTAGGCTGAGGGTGAGGGTGTGGGTGAGTATTAGGGTTTGAGTTAGGGTGAGGGTGAGGGTGAGGATTAGGGTGAGGTTTAGTGTTAGAGTAAGGTTTAGAGTTATGGTGAGTGTGATGGTTAGGGTTAGGTTTAGGTTTAGGTTTATTGTTAGGTTAAGGGTTAGAGTTAAGTTGAGAGTAAGGGTGAAGGTGAGGATTCGGTTTAGTGTTAGGGTGAGGTTTAGGTTTAGGGTTAGGGTTAGTGTGAGGGTTAAGGTTAGGGTTAGTGTGAGGTTTAGGATTAGGTTTAGGGTTAGGATTAGGGTCAGTTTGAGGGCTAGGGTGAGGGTTAGGGTGAGGGTTAGGTTTAGGATTAGGGTTAGGGTGAGGGTGAGTGTGAGGGTTAGGGTTAGGGTTAGGCTTAGGATTAGGGTGAGGGTTAGGTTTATTGTTTGGGTTAGGGTGACATTGAGGTTGAGGATTAGGGTTAGGGATAGGATAAGGGTTAGGGTTAGGTTTGGGGTTAGTGTTAGTGTTTCGGTTAGGGTTAGGGTTAAGGTTAGGGTTTGGATTACGGTGAGGTTTAGGGTTAGTGTTATGGTTAGGCTTAGGGTTAGGCTGAGGGTGAGGTTGGGGGTGAGGATTAGGTAAGGGATAGGGTTAGGGTTAGGGTTAGTGTTAGGGTTAGGTTGAGTGTGCGGTTTAGGCTTAGGGTTAGAATTAGGATTAGGGTTAGGCTTAGGGTGAGTGTGAGGGTTAGGGTTAAGTTTAGGATTAGGCTTAGGCTTAGGCTGAGGCTGAGGGTGATGGTGAGGATTAGGGTTAGGGTGAGAGTTAGGGTTAGCTTTAGGGTGAGAGTTAGGGTTCGGGTTAAATTTAGGGTTAGCGTGAGGGTTAGGGTAAGGGTTATTGTGAGGGTGAGGGTTAGAGTTAGTTTGAGAGTTTTGGTTAGGCTTAGGGTGATGGTGAGGATGAGGGTTAGGGTTAGTGATAGGGTGAGGTTTAGGATGAGGTTTAGGGTTGGGATTATCGTTAGGGTGAAGGCTAGGGGGAGGGTGAGCTTTAGGGTTAGGCTTGTGGTGATTTTCAGGGTTAGAGTTATGGTTAGGTTTAGGGTGAGGGTGAGGTTTAGGGTGTGAGTTAGTGTTAGGTTGAAGCTGATTTGAGGGTTAGGGTTAGTGTTAGGTTTAGGTTGAGGGTTAGGAGGAGAATTAGGGTTAAGATTAGGGTTAGGGTGATGGTTTGGATGAGGGTTAAGGTTATGGTGAGGGTGAGGGTTAGGGTAATGGTTAGGATTAGGGTTAGGGTGAGGGTGTGTTTTAGGATTAGGGTTAGGGTTAGGCTTAGGGTTAGATTTAGGTTTAGGATTAGTATTATTGTTAGGGTTAGAGTTAGAGTTAAATTGAGGGTGAGGGTGAGGGTGAGGCTTAGGGTTAGTGTTAGGGTGAGGTTTAGGGTTAGGGTTAGGATTAGTTTTAGGGTGAGTGTCAGGTTTATGGTTATATTTAGAGTTGGGGGAGGGTTAGTTCGTGGGTTAGGGTTAGGGTTAGTGTTAGCGTTAAGGTTAGGGTGAGGATTAGGTTGACGTTAAGGGTTAAGGGTAGTTTTAGGTTTATGATTAGTGTTAGGGTGAGGGTGAGGGTTAGGGTTATTTTTAGGTTTAGGTTTTGGGTTACAGTTACGGTGACAGTGAGGGTGAGGGTTAAGGTTAGCTATAGAGTTAGGGTTAGGTTGAGGTTTACCTTGAGGGTTAGGTTTAGGGTTAGTTTTAGGGTTAGATTTAGGGTGAGAGTTAGGGGGAGGTTTAGGGTCATGGTTTGGGTTAGGGTTAGGATTAGCTTTATGGTGAGGGTGAGTGTGTGTATTAGGGTTAGGTTTAGGGTTTGGCTTAGGTTTAGACTGAGGGTGAGGTTGAGGGTGAGGGTAAGGGATAGGTTGAGGGTAAGGTTTAGGGTTCGCGTGAGGGTTTGGGTGAGGGTTAGGGTTACAGTGAGGTTGAGGTTTAGGATTAGTGTGAGGGTTAGGGTTAGGATTAGGGTTAGGGTGAGTGTAGGTGTTAGGATTAGGCTTAGGTTTAGGGTTAGGGTTAGATTTTGGGTTAGGATTAGTTTTATTGTTACGGTTAGGATTAGAATTACTGTGAGGGTTAGGGTGAGGCTGAGGGTTAGGGTTAGGTTTAGGGTGAGGTTTAGGTTTAGGGTTAGGATTAGGGATAGGGTAAAAGTGAGGTTTATGGTTAGACTTAGAGTTAGGGGGAGGGTTAGGATGAGGGTTAGGGTTAGGGTTAGTGTTAGGGTTAAGGTGAGGGTTAGGTTGAGGTTTAGGTTTAGGGTTAGGGGGAGGTTTAGGGTTAGGGTTAGGGTTAGGGTGAGGGTGGGGTTTAACGTTAGAGTTAGGGTTAGGGTGAGTCTGAGGGTGAGGGTTAGGTTTAGGGTTAGTGTTAGGGATAGGGTGAGGATTAGGGTGAGGGTGAGGGTTAGGGTTAAGGATAGGTTTTGGTTTAGGATTAGCATTAGGCTGAGGGTGAGTGTGAGGGTTAGGGTTAGGTTTAGGGTGTAGTTTAGGTTTAGGGTTAGGATTAGGGATAGGGTAAAGGTGAGGTTTATGGTTAGACTTAGAGTTAGGGGGAGGGTTAGGATGAGGGTTAGGGTTAGGGTTAGTGTAGGGTTAAGGTGAGTGTTAGGTTGAGGTTTAGGTTTAGGGTTAGGGGGAGGTTTAGGGTTAGGGTTAGGGTTAGGGTGAGGGTGGGGTTTAACGTTAGAGTTAGGGTTAAGGTGAGTCTGAGGGTGAGGGTTAGGTTTAGGGTTAGTGTTAGGGATAGGGTGAGGATTAGGGTGAGGGTGAGGGTTAGGGTTAGGGATAGGGTTTGGTTTAGGATTAGGATTAGGCTGAGGGTGAGTGTGAGGGTTAGGGTTAGTGTTAGAGTTAGGATTAGGGTTAGGATGAGGGTTAGGGTTCGGGTTAGGGTTAGGGTGAGGGTGAGGCTGAGGGTTATGGTTATGGTTATGGTTAGGGTTAGGGTTAGTTTTAGTGTTACAGTGAGGGTTAGGGTTAGGTTTAGGGTTAGGATTAGGCTTAGGTTTAGGCTGTGTGTGACAGTGGGGTTGAGGATTAGGGTTAGGGTTAGGATTAGGGTTAGGGATAGGGTTATTTTTAGTGTTATGTTAGTTTGGGTTAAGTTTGTGGTGAGGGTGATGCTGAGGCTGAGGTTTATGGTTAGGGTTAAGGTTAGGGTTAGGATTAGGGTTAGGTTTAGGATTAGGCTGAGTGTGATTGTGGGGGTGAGGATTAGAGTTAGGGTTAGGGTTATTTTAGTGTTGTGGTTAGGGTTAAGTTTGCAGTGAGGGTGAGGCTGAGGGTGAGGGTTATGGTGAGGGTTAGGGTAAGTTTAGGGTTAGTGTTATTGTTAGGGTAAGGGTTAGAGTTATGGTGAGGTTGGGGTTGAGGGTGAGGGTTAGGATTAGGGTTAGGGTGATGGTTAGGTTTAGGTGTAGGTTGAGGGTTAGGATGAGGGTTAGGGTTAGGATTAGGGTTTGGGTGACGTCTAGGTTGAGGGTGAGGGTTAGGGTAAGGCTTAGGCTTAGGCTTAGGTTTTGGCTGAGTGTGAGGTTGAGGGTGAGGTTTAGGGTTAGGGTGATAGTTAGGTTTACGGTTGGGGTGAGTGTTAGGATGAGGTTTAGTGTTAGGTTGAGGGTTATGGTGAGGATGATGGTAAAGGCAAAGGTGAGGTTTAGGCTGAGGGTGAGGGATTCGTTAAGGGTGAGGGTTAGGGTTTGTTTTAGGGTTAGGATAAGGGTTAGGGTTAGGGTTAAGATAAGGGTTAGATTGAGGATTAGGTTTAGGGTTAGTGTGAGGTTTAGGGTGAGGATGAGGGTTAGGGTTAGTGTGAGTGTGAGGGTTATAATTAGGGTTTGGTTGAGGGCTAGGGTGAGGGTAAGGGTGAGGGACATGCTTAGGGTTAGGCTGAGGTTTAGGGTTTGGGTTAGGGTTAGAGTTAGTTTTAGGATGAGGGTGAGGTTTAGGGTTAGAGTTAGTGTTAGGGTTAGTGTTAGGGTGAGGTTTAGGATTAGGGTGAGGGTTAGGATTATTGTGATCGTGAGTGTTAGGGTTAGGGTTAGTGTTAGGGTGAGGGTAAGCTTTATTGTGAGGGTTAGGGTTAGGGTGAGGGTTCTGGTTATGGTGAGGTTTAGGGTTAGGGTTATGGTGAGGGTGAGGGTGAGGTTTAGGGTTAGATATAGGTTTAGGGGGAGGGTTAGGGTTAGGGTGAGGGTTAGGCTTAGAGTTAGGATTAGGATTAGGATAAGGGTTAAGCTGAGTGTGAAGGTTAGGGTTCGGGTTAGGCTTAGGGTTAGGCTGAGGGTGAGGGTGATGGTTAGGGTTAGGGTTAGGGTGAGAGTTAGGGTTCGGGTTAAGTTTAGGGTTAGGAAGAGGGATAGGGTTAGGTTGAGGATTAGTGTTAGGGTTTGGGTTAAGGTGAGCGTTAGGGTTACGGTTAGTGTTATTGTTAGGGTTAGGGTTAGAGTTTCGGTGAGGGTGAGTTTGAGGGTGAGGTTTAGGGTTATGTTTAGGGTGAGGTGTAGGTTTAGGGGTAGGATTAGGGTTAGGTTGAGGGTTAGGTTTAGGTTTAGATTTAGGGGTAGGGGGAGGGTTAGTTCATGGGTTAAGGTTAGTGTTAGGGTTAAATTTAGGGTGAGGGTTAGGTTGAGGTTAAGGTGTCGGGTTAGGTTTAGGGTTAGGATTAAGGTTAGGGTGAGGGTGAGGGTGAGGGTTAGGGTAAGCTTAGACTTAGGCTTAGGGGTAGGTTGAGGGTGAGGGTGGGGTTGAGGATTAGGATTAGGATGATGGTAGGGTTAGGATTAGGGTAAGGGTTAGGATGAGGGTTAGGTTAAGATTAGTGTTATGGTGAGGGCGAGGGTGAGGGTGAGGGTTAGGGTAAGGGTTAGGCTTCGCTTAGGGTTAGGCTGAGCATGAGGTTGAGGGTGAGTTTTAGGGTTAGGGTGAAGTTTTGTTGTACGGTTAGGGTGAGGGTTAGAATGAGGTTTAAGGTTAGGGGGAGGGTTAGAGTGGGGATGATGGTAAGGGTAATGGTGAGCTTTACCTGAGGCTGAGGGTTAAAATAAGGGTGAGTGTTAGGGTTATGCTTAGGGTTAGGTAAGGGTTAGTGCTAGGGTTAGGGTGAGGGTTAGATTGAGGATTAGGATTCGGCTTAGTGTGAGGTTTAGGGTGAGGATGAGGGTTAGGGTTAGGGTGAGCATGAGTTTTAGAATTAGGGTTAGGGTGAGGGCTAAGGTGAGGGTGAGGGTTAGGGTTAGTGTTAGGGTTAGGGTGAGGGTTAGGTTGAGGTGAGGGTTAGGATTAGTGTGAGGCTGAGTGTTTGGTTTATGGTTAGTTTTAGGGTGTGGGGAAGTGTTATGGTGAGGGTTAGGGTTAGGGTGAGGTTTATGGTTAAGGTGAGGCTTAGGGTTAGGGTTAGAGTGAGGGTGAGGTTTAGGGTTAGAATTAGGGTTAGGGGGATGGTTAGGGTGAGGTTTAGTGTTAGTGTTAGTTTTAGGGTTAGTGTTAGGGTGAGGGTAAGTGTTAGGGTGAGGATTTGGGTTAGGGTGAGGTTTATGGTTAGGGTGAGGGTTAGGATTAGGTTTAGAATTATTGTTTGGTTTAGAGTTTCGGTTATGCTGAGGGTTAGGGTGAGGGTTAGGGTTAGGGTTAGGGTGAGGTTTAGTGTTTGCGTTAGGGTTAGTGTTAGGTTTAGGCTGAGGGTGAGGTTTAGGGTTAGAATTAGGGTTAGAGTGAGGGTTAGGTGGAGGGTTAGGTTTAGGGTTAGTGTTAGGGTTAGGGTTAGGGTGAGATTTAGGGGGAGCATAAGGGTTAGTGAAAGGTTTAGGATTAGGGTTAGGGTGAGGGTGAGTGTGTGTGTTAAGGTTAGGTTTAGGTTTAGGCTTAGGTTTAGGCTGAGAGTGAGTTTGAGCTTGAGGGTGTGGGTTAAGCTTAGGGTTAGGGGGAGGGTTATGATGAGTGTTAGGGTTAGGATTAGGGTTAGGGTGAGGGCTATGGTGAGGGTGAGGTTTAGGATTAGGTTTAGGGTGAGTTTTAGGGTTAGGGTTAGGGTTAGGGTTAGGGTGAGTGTGAGATTTAGGGTTAGAGTTAGGGTTAGGATGAGGCTGACGGTGAGGGTTAGAGTTAGGGTTAGTGTTAGGGTTAAGGTGAGGGTTAGGGTGCGTTGAGATTTAGGGTTAGAGTTAGGGTTAGGATTAGGGTTAAGGTTAGGCAGAGTGTAAGGGTTAGGGTTACAGTTAGGCTTAGGCTTAGGGTTAGGTTAGGCTTAGGCTTAGGCTGAGGGTGAGGGTGAGGTTGAAGTTTAGGGTTAGGGTGAGGTTTAGGGTTAGGGTTATGGTGAGAGTTAGGGTTCTGGTTAAGTTTAGGGTTAGGGTGAGGGTTAGGGTAAGGTTTATGGTGATGGTGAGGGTTAGGATTAGGTTTAGTAATAGGGTTTGGATTAGGATGAGGGTTAGGTTAGGATTAGGGTTAGGGTGAGGGCTAGAGTGAGGGTGAGGCTTAGGTTTGGGGTGAGGGTGAGGTTGAGGTTTAGGTTTAGAGTTAGGTTTATGGTGAGGCTGATTATGATGTTTAGGATTAGGGTTAGTGTTAGAGTTAGGGTTAGGGTGAGGGTTAGGGTGAGGGTGAGGGTAAGGCTTAGGTTTAGGGTTAGGATTAGTGTAAGGTTTAGGGTGAGTGTGAGGGTTAAGGTTATGTTTAAGCTTAGGGTTATGCTGAGGGTGAGGGTGAGGGTTAGTGTTAGGATGAGTGTTAGGGTTAGGTTTAGTTTGAGAGTTAGGGTTCGGGTTAAGTTTAGGGTTAGCCTGAGGGTTACGGTTATAGTTAGGGTGAGCATGAGGGTTAGGGTTAGGTTGAGGTTTAGAGTTAGGTTTAGGGTTAGGGTGAGGGTTTGGGTTAGGGTTAGGGTGAGGGTTAGGTTGAGGATTAGGGTTAGGTTTAGGGTTGGGGTGAGAGCTAGTGAGAGGGTGAGGGTAAGGTTGAGGTTTTGGATGAGGGTTAGTGTTACAGTGAGGGTGAGGGTTAGGGTTCGGGTGAGGGATAGGGTAAGGTTTAGGCTTAGGTTTACGCTGAGGGTGAGGATGGGAGTGAGGATTAGGTTTATGGTTAGGGTGAGAGAGGGTTCGGGTTATGTTTTGGGTTTGGGTGAGGGTTAGGGTTAAGATTACTGTGAGTGTGAGGGTTAGGGTTAGGTTGAGGGTTAGGGATAGGTTTAGGGTTAGGGTTTGTGTTAGTGTTAGGTTTAGGGTGAGGGTTAGGAGGAAAATTAGTGTTAGGATTAGGGTTAGGGTTAGGGTGAGGGCTAGGGTGAGGGTTAGGGTAAGTGTCAGGGAGAGGTTTAGGGTCAGGGTTAGCGTTAGAATGAGGGTTTGGATAAGGGTTAAAATTATGGTGAGGGTGAGGGTTAGGGTTATGGTTAGGATTAGGGTTAGGGTTAGGGTTAGGTTTAGGGTTAGGATTAGTGTTATTGTTAGGGTTAGAGTTAAAGTGAGGGTTCGGTGAGGGTTAGGGTTAGGATTAGTATTAGGGTGAGGGTGAGTGTTAGGATTAGGGTTAGGGTTAGGATTAGTGTTATTGTTAGGGTTATGGTTAGAGTCATGCTGAGGGTAAAGGTGAGGGTGAGGGTTACGGTTAGGGTTAGGGTGAGGTTAGGGTTAGGGTTAGGATTAGGGTTAGGGTGAGGGTGAGGTTTAAGGTTAGATTTGTGTTAGGGTGAGGGTTAGTTCGTGGGTTAGGGTTAGGGTTACTGTTAGGGTTAGGGTTATTGTTAGGGTTAAGTTTAGGGTGAGGGTTAGGTTGAGGTTAAGGGTTAGGGTTAGGGTTAGGATTAGGGTAAGGGTGAGGGTGAGTGTGAGGGTTAGAGATACGGTTAGGTTGAGGCTGACTGTGAGGGTTAGGGTTAGGTTTCGTGTTATAGTTAGGGTTAGGATGAGGGTTAGTTTGAGTGTGAGGGTTAGGATTAGGGTTAAGATTAGTATTAGGATAAGGGTTAGGGTGATTGTGAGGGTTAGGGATAGGGTTAGGTTTAGGCTTAGGGTTAGGCTAAGGGTGAGGGTGGGAGTGAGGATTAATGTTAGGTTTATGGTGAGAGTTAGGGTTCGGGTTATGTTTGGGGTTTGGGTGAGGGCTAGGGTTAGGTTTTCTGTGAGTGTGAGGGTTAGGGTTAAGCTGAGGGTTAGGGATAGGTTTAGGGTTAGGGTGTGGGTTAGTGTTAGGTTTAGGGTGAAGGTTAGGAGGAGAATTAGGGTTAGGATTAGGGTTAGGGTGAGGTCTAGGGTGAGGTTGAGGGTTAGGGTTATGGTTAGGGTGAGGTTTAGGGTTAGGGTTAGGGTTAGAGTGAGGGTTTGGATGAGGGTTAAAATTATGGTGAGGCTGAGGTTTAGGGTTATGGTTAGGATTAGGGTTAGGGTGAGGGTGTATGTTAGGATTAGGGTTATGGTTAGGGTTAGGGTTAGGTTGAGGGTTAGGATTAGTGTTATTGTTAGGGTTAGAGTTAGAGTTAAAGTGAGGGTGAGGGTGAGGGTGAGGGTTAGGGTTAGGGTTAGGCTGAGGTTTAGGGATAGGGGTAGGATTAGGGTTAGGGTGAGGGTGAGGATTATGGTTTGATTTAGGGTTAGGGGGAGGGTTATTTCGTGGGTTAGGGTTAGGGTTAGTGTTAGGGTTAAGGTTAGGGTGAGGGTTAGGTTGAGGTTAAGGGTTAGGTATAGGGTTAGTGTTAGGTTTAAGGTGAGGTTGAGTGTGAGGGTTAGGGCTAGGGTTAAGCTTAGGCTTAGGGTTAGACCGAGGGTGAGGATGGGGGTGAGGATTATGGTTAGTGTGAAGGTGAGTGTATGTGTTAGGGTTAGGTTTAGGGTTAGGTTTAGAGTTAGGCTGAGGTTGAGGTTGAGGGTGAGGTTTAGGGTTAGGGTGAAGTTAAGGGTTAGGTTTAGGAGGAGGGTGAGGTTTAGGGTTAGAGTTAGGGTTAGGGTGAGGCTGAGGGTGAGGGTTAGGGTTAGGTTAGGGTTAAGGTGAGGGTTAGTGTGAGGGTGAGGTTTAGGCTTAGGGTTAGGATTAGGATTAGGGTTAGGCTTAGGGTGAGTGTGAGGGTTACGTTTAGGGTTAGGATTAGGCTTAGTCTTAGGCTGAGAGTGAGTGTGAATTTGAGGGTTAGGGTAAAGTTTAGGGTTTGGGTGAGAGTTAGGGTTCGAGTTAAATTTAGGGTTAGGGTGAGGGTTAGGGTAAGGGTTACTGTGAGGGTGAGGGTTAGGGTTAGGTTGAGTGTTAGGGTTAAGTTTAGCGTTAGTGTGATGGTGAGGGTGAGGGTTAGATTTAGTGTTAGGGTGAGTGTTAGGATGAGGGTTAGTGTTAGGATTAGGGTTAGTGTGAGGGCAAGGGTGAGGTTGAGGTTTAGGGTTAGGGTTTTTGTGAGGTATATGGTTAGCCTTATGGTTAGGTTTAGGGTAAGGGTGAGCTTTAGGGTTAGAGTTAGTGTTAGGTTAAGGCTGATTGTGAGGGTTAGGGTTAGGGTTCATGCTAGATTTAGGTTTAGGCTGAGGGTTAGGGTGAGGATGTGGGTTAGGCTTAGGGTTAGGATTAGGATTAGGATAAGGGTTAGGGTGATTGTGAGGGTTAGTGTTAGGGTTAGGGTTAGACTTAGGGTTAGGCTGAGGGTGAGGGTGAGGGTTACGGTGAGGGTTTGGATTAGGGTTAGGGTGAGAGTTAGGGTTCCGGTTAAGTTTAGGGTTTGGGTGAGGGTTAGGATTAGGGTTATGTTGAGCGTGCGGGTCAGGGTTAGGTTGAGGTTTTGGGTTAGGTTTAGGGTTAGGGAGTGGGTTAGTGTTAGGTTGAGGGTGAGGGTTAGGATGAGAATTAGGGTTAGGATTAGGGTTAGGGTGAGGGCTAGGGTGAGGGTGAGGTTTAGGGTTAGGGTTAGGGTTACAGTGAGGGTTTGGGTGAGGGTTAAGATTATGGTAAGTGTTAGGGTTATGGTTAGGATTAGGGTTAGTGTGAGGGTGTGTGTTAGGATTCGGGTTATGGTTAGGGTTAGGGTTAGATTTAGGGTTAGGATTAGTGTTATTGTTAGGGTTTGAGTTAGAGTTAAAGTGAGGGTGAGGGTTATGGTTAAGGTTAGGGTGAGGTTTAGGGATAGGGGTAGGATTAGGGTTAGGGTGAGGTGATATTTATGGTTAGATTTAGGGTTAGGGGGAGGGTTATTTCGTGGGTTAGGGTTAGGGTTAGTGTTAGGGTTAAGGTTAGGGTGAGGGTTAGGTTGAGGTTAATGTTTAGGGTTAGGGTTAGGGTTAGGGTTAGGGTGAGGGTGAATGTGAGTGTTAGGGATAGGGTTAGGTTTAGGCTTTGGTTTAGGCTGAGGGTGAGGATGGGGGTGAGGATTAGGGTTAGGGTGATGGTTAGGGTTGGGGTTAGGGTGAGGGTTAGGGTTTGTGATTGGGTTAGAGTTAGGTTTAGGGTGAGGGTGAGGTTTAGGGTTAGAGTTAGGTTTAGGGTGAGGGTTAGGTTGAGGGTTAGGGTTAGGATTAGTGTTAGGGTTAGGGTTAGGGTGAAAATTTGAGGGAGGGTTAGGGTTAGGGAAAGGTTTAGGATTAGTGTTAGTGTGAGGGTGAGTGTGTGTGTTACCGTTAGGTTTAGGGTTAGGTTTAAGGTTAGGCTGAGGTTGAGGTTGAGGGTGAGGGTTAGGCTTAGGTTGAGGGTAAGGGTTAGGGTTAGGGGGAGGGGGAGGTTTAGGGTTAGAGTTCAGGTTAGGGTGAGGCTGAGGGTGAGGGTTAGGGTTAGGGTTAATGTTAGGGTTAGAGTTAAGGTGAGGGTTAGTGTGAGGGTGAGGGTTAGGCTTAGGGTTAGGATTAGGATTAGGGTTAGGCTTAGGGTGAGTGTGAGGGTTACAGTTAGGGTTAGGATTAGACTTAGGCTTAGCTGAGGGTGAGGGTGAGTTTGAGGGTTAGGGTTAGGGTGAGGGTTAAGTTTAGGTTTTATGTGAGAGTTAGGGTTCGGGTTAAATTTAGGGTTAGGGTGAGGGTTAAGGTAAGGGTTACGGTGAGGTTGAGGGTGAGGGTTAGGTTGAGCATTAGGTTTAGGTTTAGGGTTAGGGTGATGGTGAGGGTGAGGGTTAGGGTTAGTGTTAGGGTGAGGGTTAGGATGAGGGTTAGGGTTAGAATTAGGGTTAGGGTGAGGGCTAGGTTGAGGGTGAGGTTTAGGGTTAGGGTTGTGGTGAGGTTTAGGGTTAGCGTTATGGTTAGGTTTAGGGTGAGGGTGAGCTTTAGGGTTAGAGTTAGGGTTAGGTTGAGGCTGATTGTGAGGGTTAGGGTTAGGGTTCGTGTTAGAGTTAGGTTTAAGATGAGGGTTAGGGTGAGGGTGAGGGTTAGGCTTAGGCTTAGGATTAGGATTAGGATAAGGGTTAGGGTGATTGTGAGGGTTAGGTTTAGGGTTAGGTTTAGGCTTAGGGTTAGGCTGAGGGTGAGGTTCAGGGTTAGGGTGAGGGTTAGGATTAGGGTTAGGGTGAGAGTTAGGGTTTGTGTTAAGTTTAGGGATTGGATGAGCGTTAGAGTTTGGGTTACGTTGAGTTTGAGGGTGAGGGTTAGGTTGAGGGTTAGGGTTAGGTTTAGGGTTATGGTGTGAATTAGTGTTAGGTTTAGGCTGAGGGTTAAGAGGAGAATTAGGGTTAGGATTAGGGTTAGGGTGAGGTCTAGGTTGAGGGTGAGGGTTAGGGTTAGTGTTAGGGTGAGGTTCAGGGTTAAGTTTAGGGTTAGGGTGACGGTTTGGATGAGGGTAAAGGTTATGGTGAGGGTGAGGGTTAGGGTCATGGTTAGGATTAGAGTTAGGGTGAGGGTGTGTGTTAGGATTAGTGTTATGGTTAGGGTTAGGGTTAGGTTAAGGGTTAGGATTAGTGTTATTGTTAGGTTTAGAGTTAGGGTTAAAGTTAGGGTGAGTGTGAGGGTTATGGTTAGGGTTAGAGTGAGGTTTAGGGTTAGGGGTAGGACTGGGTTAGGGTGAGGGTGAGGTTATGTTTAGATTTAAGGTTAGGGGGAGGGTTATTTCGTGGGTTAGGGTTAGGGTTTGTGTTAGGGTTAAGGTTGGGGTGAGGGTTAGGTTGAGGTTAAGGGTTAGAGGTCGAGTTAGGTTTAGGATTAGGGTTAGGTTGAGCGTGAGTGTGAGTGTTAGGGTTAGGGATAGACCTCGGCTTAGGGTTAGGCTGAGGGTGAGTGTGGGCTTGAGGATTATGGTTAGGGTGATGGTTATGTTTAGGGTTAGGGTGAGGGTTAGGATGAGGGTTAGGGTTAGGATTAGGGTAGGGTGAAGGCTAGGGAGAGGGTGAGGTTTAGGGTAAGGGTTAGGCTTAGGCTTAGGGTTAGGCTGAGCTTGAGGTTGAGGGTGAGGGTTAGGGATAGGGTGATGTTTAGGTTTACGGCTAGGGTTAGGGTTAGGATGAGGTTTAGGGTTAGGGGGAGTGTAAGGGTGAGGATGATGGTAAGGGTAAAAGTGAGGTTTAGGCTGAGGGTGAGGTTTAAGATAAGTGTGTGGGTTAGGGTTAAGTTTAGTGTTATGGTAAGGGCTATGGTGAGGGTTAGATTGAGGATTAGGGTTAGGGTTAGGGTGAGGCTTAGTGTGAGGATGACGGTTTGGGTTAGGGTGAGGGTGAAGATTAGAGTTAGGGTTAGGGTGAGGGCTAGGGTGAGGGTGAGGTTGACGGTTAGGGTGAGGTTTAGTGTTTGGGTTAGGGTTAGAGTGAGGGTTAGGTTGAGGGTGAGGTTTAGGGTTAGATTTAGGTTTAGTGTTAGTGTTAGGGTCAGAGTGAGGGTTAGCATTAGGGTTATAGTGTGGGTGAGGTTTAGTGTTAGAATTAGGGTTAGGTTGAAGCTGAGTGTGAAGGTTAGTTTCAGGGTTAGTTTTAGGGTTAGGGTGAGGTTTGGGGTGAGGGTGAGGTTTAGGACTAGGGTTAGGATTAGGATTAGGTTTAGGGTTAGGGTGAGTGTGAGGGTTAGGTTTAGGGTTAGGGTTATCCTTAGGTTTAGGCTGAAGGTGAGGGTGAGGGTTAGGTTTAGGGTGAGCTTAGGGTTAGGGTTAGGGTGAGGTTTAGTGTTAGATTTAGGGTTAGGGTGATGGTGAGGTTTAGGGGTAGAGTTAGGTTTAGGGTGAGGGTGAGTGTGAGGGTTAGGATTAGGGTTAATGTTAAGCATAGGTTTAGGTTGAGGGTAAGGGTGAGTCTTAGGGTTAATGTTAGGATGAGGTTTAGGTTTAGGGTTAGGGTTAGAATTAGTGTTAGGGTGAGAGTGAGATTTAGGAGTAGAGTTAGGGTTAGGGTTAGGAATAGGGTTAGGTTGAGAGTTAGGTTTAGGGTTAGGCTTAGGCTTAGGCTTAGTCTGAGCATGAGGGTGAGGGTTAGGGTTAAGTTTAGGGTGATGGTTCGGGTTAGGTTTAGTGTTATTGATAGGGTTAGGATTAGAGTTACGGTGAGGGTGAGGGTGAGGGTGAGGGTTAGGTTTAGGGTTAGGGTGGGGTTTATGGGTAAGGTTAGGGTTAGGGTTAGGGTGAGGGTTAGGGTTAGGATTATGGTTAGGGTGAGGTCTAGGGTGAGGTTGAGGGTTAGGGTTAGGTTTAGGCTTAGGCGTAGGGTTAGTCTGAGGGTGAGGTTGAGGGTGAAGAATAGGGTAAGAGTGATGGTTAGGGTTATGGTTAGGGTGAGGGTAAGGATTAGGGTTAGTATTAGGGTGAGGGTTAGATTGTGGGTGATGGTAAGCATAAAGGTCAGGATTAGGCTGAGGCTTAGGGTTAAGATAAGGTTGAGGGTAAGTGTTAGGATGAGGGTTAGGTTTTGGGTGATTGTTATGGTTAGGGTGAGGGTAAGAGTTAGGGTTACGGTTATTGTTAGGGTTAGGATTAGGGTTACCCTTACAGTGAGGGTGAGGGTAAGGGTTAGGTTTAGGGTGAGCTTTAGGGTTAGGGTTATGGTTAGAGTTTGAGTTAGGTTTAGGATTAGGGTTAGGGTGAAGGCTAGGGTGAGGGTGAGGGTTAGGGTTAGGGTTAGGATTAACATTAGGGTGAGGGTGAGTGTGTGTGTTAGGTTTAGGTTTAGGGTTAGGCTTAGGGTTAGCTAAGGGTGAGGTTGAGGATGAGGGTTAGGGTTAGGGTGAGGTTTAGGGTTAGGGTTAGGTTGAGGGTGAGTGTGTGGGTTAGGGTTAGGTTTAGGGTTAGGCTTAGGGTTAGACTAAGTGTGAGGTTAGGGGTGAGGTTTAGGGTTAGGTTGAGGGTTAGGTTTAGGGTTAGGGTGAGGGTTAGGATGAGGTTTAAGGTTCAGATTAGGGTTAGGGTGAAGGCTAGGGTGAGGGTGAATTTTAGGGTTAGGGTGAGGGTTAGGGTGAGGGTCAGGTTTAGGGTTAGAGTTAGGGTTAGGGTGAGGTATAGGGTGAGGTTTAAGGTTAGGATTAGTGTTAGGGTTAGGGTGAGGGTGAGGGTTAGGTTTAGGATGAGGTTTAGGTTTAGGGTGAGAGTTAGGGTTAGGGTTACGTTGGGGTCAGGGTTAGGGTTAGGTTGAGGGTTAGAATTAGGTTTAGGGTTAGGTTGAGGGTTAGGGTTAGGGTTAGGGCGAAGTTTTGGATGAGGTTTAAGGTTACAATTAGGTTTAGGGTGAGTGCTAGAGTGAGGTTGAGGGTTATTGTTAGGGTTATCTAGAGGTTTAGGGTTAGGGTTAGGGTTAGTGTTACGGTGAGGGTGAATGTTAGGTAAGGGTGAGTGTTAGGGTTAGGGTTAGGGTGAGGGTGAGGGTAGGATTAGGGTTAGGGTTAGAGTTAGAGTGAGGGTGAGGTTGAGGGTAAGGAATAGGTTTAGGTTGAGGTTTAGGGTTAGGGTTAGGGTTAGGATGAGTGTGACGTTTAGGGTTAGAGTTAGGGTTAGGGGGAGGTTCAGGGTGAGCATTAGGGTTAGGGTTAGGGTTAGGGTAAGGGTGAGTGTTAGACTGAGGTTTAATTTTAGGGTTAGGGTTAGGTTTAGGATTAGGTTTACAGTGAGGGTGAGTGTGAGGGTTAAGATTAGTGTTCGGCTTAGGGTTAGGGATAGGCTGAGGATATGGGTGGGGATGAGGATTAGGTTTAGAAAGATGGTTAAGTTTATGGTTAGGTTAAGTGTTAGGATGAGGTTTAGGGTTAGGGTGAGGGTGAGGGTTGGGGTTAGGCCAAGGCTTAGGCTTAGGTTTAGGCTGAGGCTGAGGGTGAGTGTGAGGGTTAGGGTTAGGGTGATGGTTGGGGTTACCGTTAGGGTGAGGGTTAGGATGAGGACTAGTTTTAGGCTGAGGGTTAGTGTGAGGGTGATGGTAAGCGTAAAGGTGAGTGTTAGGCTGAGTGTGAGGTTAACGGTAAGGGTGAGTGTTATTGTTATGGTGAGGGTGAGCGTTAGATTGAGGATTACTGTTAGGGTTAATGTGAGTTTTAGGGTGAGGATGAGGGTTAGGGTTAGGTTGAGGGCTAGGTTGAGGTTCAGGGTTAGGGTTAGTGTGAGGTTTAGGGTTAGGGTGATGGTTAGGGTTAGTGTGAGAGTTAGTGTTAGCGTGAGTGTTAGTGTTAGGGTGAGGGTAAATGTTAGGATGAGGGTTAGGGTTAGGGTGAGGGTTAGGGTTGCGGTGAAGGTTATGCTTAGGATGAGGGTTAGTGTTAGGGTTAGGGTTATTGTTAGGGTTAGGGTTAGGGTTACGGTTACGGTGAGGGTGAGGGTGAGGGTGAGGGTGAGGGTTAGGGTTAGGATGAGGTTTAGGTTTAGGGTTAGGGTTAGAATTAGGGTTAGGGTGAGGGTGAGGTTTAGGGTTAGAGTTAGGTTTAGTGTTATTGTTGGGGTTAGGGTGATGTTTAGGGTTAGTGTTAGGCTTAGGCTTAGGCTTAGGCTTAGGCCGAGCATAAGGTTGATGGTAATGGTTAGGGTTAATGTGGGGTTTAAGGTTAGCTTTAGGGTGAGTGTGAGGTTGAGGGTTACATATAGGGTTAGGGAGAGGGTTAGGGTGAGGTTTAGGGTTAGTGGTAGTGTGAGGGTAAGTGTTAGGGTGATGGTTAGGAATAGGGTTAAGGTTATTCTTATTGTTAGGTTTAGGGTTGCGGTTACGGTGAGGGTGAGGATGAGGGTTAGGGTTAGGGTTAGAGTGAGGTTTAGGGTTTGGGTTAATGTTAGAGTTGGGTTTAGGGTCAGGGTGAGGTTTAGGTTAGAGTTAGGATTAAAATGAGGGTTAGGTTGAGGGTTAGGGTTAGTGTTCCTTTTAAGGTTAGGGTTAGGGTGAAAGTTAAGGGGAGGGTTAGAGTTAGAGTTAGGGTTAGGATTAGAGTTAGGGTGAGGGTGAGGGTTATGGTTAAAGTGAGTGTTGGGTTTAGGATTAGAGTGAGGTTTAGGGTGAGGGTTAGGCTTAGGCTTAGGGTTTGGTTATGGGCTATGTTGAGGGTGAGTGTTAGGGTTAGGGTTAGAGTGAGGGTTAGGGTGAGGGTTACTCTTATTTTTAGGGTTAGGGTTAGGATTAGGTTTAATATTAGGCAAGGGGTGAGGGTGAGGGTGAGGGTTAGGGTTAGGGTGAGGGTGAGGTTTAGGTTTAGAGTTAGTGTTAGGTTGAGGGTTAGTGTGAGGGTTAGTGTTAGGGTTAGTGTTACAGTTAGGTTTAGGGTTGGGGTGAGGGTCAGGGTCAGGCTTAGGCTTTGGCTGAGCATGAGGGTGAGGGTGAGGTTTAGGGTTAGCATTAGTGTTAGGATGAGGGTTAGAGTGAGGGTGAGGGTTAGGGTTAGCATTAGGGTGAGGTTTAGGGTTAGGTTCAGTGTTAGCATTATGGTGAGGGTGAGAGTTAGGGATAGGGTTAGAGTTACAGTGAGGGTGAGGGTGATGGTGAGGTTTAGGATCAGGGTTAGGGTGAGGTTTAGGTTTAGGGTTATGGTTAGGGTGAGGGTGTGGTTTAGGGTTAGAGATACTGTTAGGGGGACATTTAGGGTGAGGGTTAGGGTTAGCGTTAGTGTTAGGGTTAGGGTTATGGTGAGGGTTAGGTTGAGGTATAATGCTAGGATTAGTGTTTGTTTTAGGATAAGTTTTACAGTGAGGGTGAGTGTGAGGGTTAGGGTTAGGGTTCGGCTTAGGCTTAGGGTTAGGCTGAGGGTATGGGTGTTGATGAGGATTAGGTTTAGAAAGATGGTTAGGGTTATGGTTAGGTTAAGGGTTAGGATGAGGGTTAGGGTTAGGATTAGGGTTAGGGTGAGGGCTAGGGTGAGGGTGAGGGTTAGGGTTAGGGTTAGGCTTAGGCTTAGGGTTAGGTTGAGGCTGAGGCTGAGGGTGAGGGTTAGGATTAGGGTGATGGTTGGGATTACCATTAGGGTGAGGAATAGGATGAGGATTAGATTTAGGGTGAGGGTGAGTTTGAGGGTCACGGTAAGGGTAAAGGTGAGGGTTAGGCTGAGCGTTCGGGTTAGGGTAACGGTGAGGGTTAGGGTTAGGGTGAGGTTGAGGGTTAGATTGAGGATTAGTGTTATGGTTATTGTGAGTTTTAGGGTGAGGATGAGGGTTAGGGTTTGGTTGAGGGCTAGGTTCAGGTTGAGGTTTAGTGTTAGGGTGAGGTTTTGGGTTATTGTGAGAGTTAGGTTTAGTGTAAGGGTTAGTGTTAGGGTTAGGGTTAGTGTTAGGATGAGGGTAAGTGTTAGGGTGAGGGTTAGGGTTAGGGTGAAGGTTATGGTTAGTATGAGGTTTAGGGTTAGTGTTAGTGTTATTGTTAGGTTTAGGGTTAGGGTTACAGTTACGGTGAGGGTGAGGCTGAGGGTGAGGTTTAGGATGAGGCTTCGGTTTAGGGTTAGGGTTAGTGTTAGGGTTAGTTTGAGGGTGAGATTTAGGTTTAGAGTTAGGTTTTGTGTTAGTGTTGGGGTTATGGTGAGTGTTAGGGTTAGGGTTAAGTTTAGGCTTAGGCTTAGGCTGAGCATGAGGGTGAGGTTTAGGGTTAGGGTTAGGGTGGGGTTTAGGGTTAGGGTTAGGGTGATTGTGAGGGTGGGGTTGAGGGTTAGATATAACTTTAAGGGGGGGTTAGGGTGACGGTTATGTTTAGGGTTATTTTTAGGATTAGGGTGAGGGTCTGGGTTAGGGTGAATTTAGGGTTAGGGTTAGGGATTGGGTTAGTGTGAGGGTTAGTGTTAGGGTGAGGGTTAGTATTAGGGTGAGGGGAGGTGATAGGGTGATGGTTTGGGTTAGGGTGAGGGTTATGGGGAGGGTGAGGGTTCGGAACAGGTTAAGGGTTATTGTTAGGGTTAGGTTGAGGGTTATGGTTACGGTGAGGGTGAGGATGAGTGTTAGGGTTAGGGTTAGGGTGAGGTTTAGGTTTTGGGTTAGGGTTACAGTTAGGGTTAGCATGTTGGTGAGGTTTAGGTTTAGAGTTAGGGTTAGGGTGACGGTTAAGTTGAGGGTTAGGGTTAGTGTTCGTGTTAAGGTTAGGGTTAGGGTGAGAGTTAGGGGAAGGGTTATGGTTAGGGTTCGGATTAGTGTTAGGTTGAGGGTGAGTGTGTGTTAGGGATAGGTTTAGGGTTAGGCTTAGCGATAGGCTGAGGGTGAGGGTGAGGTTTAGGGTTAGGGTGAGGTTTATGGTTAGGGTTATGGTGAGGTTTAGTGTTAGTGTTAGGGTTAGAGTTAGGGTTAGGGTGAGGTTGAGGATTAGGGGTAGATTTAGGTTTAGTTTGAGGTTTAGGGTTAGGATTAGGGTTAGGGTGAGGGCTAGGGTGAGGATTATGGTGAGGCTTAGTTTTAGGAGTAGTGTTAGGTTTAGGATTAGGTTTAGGGTAGAGTGAGTGTGAAGGTTAGGGTTAAGGTTAGGGTTGGGCTTAGGGTTAGGGTGAGTGTTCGGGTTAGAGTTTAGGTTAGGGTGGGGGTGATGCTGATAATGAGGGTTAGGTTTAGGGTTAGGGTTAGGTTTAGGGTTAGGGTTAGTGTTAGGGTTAGGTTTTCTGTGAGGTTAGTCTGAGGGTTACGGTTAGGCTTAGGGTTAGGCTGAGGCTGAGGGTGGGGGTGAGGATTAGGGTTAAAGTGATGGTTAGGGTTAGGGTTAGTGTTAGGGTTAGGGTTAGGGTTAGAGTTATGGTGAGGTTGAGGGTGCCGTTGAGGGTTAGGGTTAGGGTTAGGGTTAGGGTTAGGCTGAGCGTGAGGTTTAGGGTTAGATATAGGCTTAGGGTTAGGGTGAAGTTTAGGGTTAGGGTTAGGGTTAGTGTGAAGGTTAGTGTTAGGGTTAGGGCTAGTTTTAGGGTGAGGGTAAGGGTTAGTGTGAGGTTTTGGGTTAGGGTGAGCATTATGGTTAGGGTGAGGGTTAGGATTAGTGTTAGGGTTATTGTTAGGGTCAGGTTTAGTTTTAGGCTGAGGTTGAGGGTGAGGGTTAGTTTTATGATGAGGTTTAGGGTTTGGGTTAGGGTTAGAGTTAGGTTTAGGGTGATGGTGAGGTTTAGGGTTAGAGTTAGGGTTAGGGTGAGGGTTAGGTTGAGGGTTAGGGGTAGTGTTAGTGTTAGGGTCAGGGTTAGGGTGAGAATTAGGGGGAGGGTAAGGTTTAGGGTTAGGATTAGTGTAAAGGTGCGGGTGAATATTTGTGTTAGGGTTAGGTTTAGGTTTAGGCTTAGGGTTAGGCTGAGGGTGAGGTTGAGGGTGAGGGTTAGCATTAGGGTGAGGGTTAGGGTTAGGACTAGGGAGACGGTTAGGATGAGGGTTAGGGTTAGGATTAGGGTTAGGGTGAGTGCTAGGGTGAGGGTGAGGATTAGGGTTAGGGTAGGGGGGAGGTTTAGGTTTAGGGTGAGGGTTAGGGTGAGGGTGGGTTTTAGGGTTACAGTTATGTTTAGGATTAGAGTGAGGGTGAGGGTTTGTGTTAGGGTTAGGGTTCAGGTGAGGGTTAGGGTGAGGGTGAGGGTTAGGTTTAGGGTTAGGATTAAGATTAAGGTTAGGTTAGAGTGAGGTTTAGTGTTAGGATTAGGATTAGGGTGAGGGCTAGGGTGAGGGTGAGTTTTAGGGTTAGGGTTTGGGTGATGTTTAGGGTTAGGGTTAGGGTTAGGGTGGGGGAGGGGGAGGTTTAAGGTTAGAGTGAGGGTTAGAGTGAGGCTAAGGGTGAGGGTTAGGGTTAGGGTTAGTGTTAGAGTTAGGTTTAAGGTGAGGGAGAGGGTTAGGCTTAGGGTTAGGATTAGGATTAGGGTGAGGTTTAGGGTGAGTGTGAGGGTTAGGGTTAAGGTGAGGATAAGCTTTAGGGTGTGGGTTAGGGTTAGGGTGAAGGATATGGTTAGGATGAGGTATAGGGTTAGGGTTAGGGTTATTGTAAGGGTTAGGGTTAGGGTTATGGTTACTGTGAGGATGAGGGTGAGGGTTAGGATTAGGGTTAGGGTCAGGTTTAGGTTTAGGGTTAGGGTTAGGGTTAGGGTTAGGTTTAGGATTAGGTTTAGGGTTAGGATTAGGGTCAGTTTGAGGGCTAGGGTGTGGGTTAGGGTGAGGGTTAGGTTTAGGGATAGGTTTAGGTTTAGGATTAGGTTTCCGGTGAGGGTGAGTGTGAGGGTTAGGGTTAGGGTTAGGCTTAGGGTTAGGGTGAGGGTTAGGATTATTGTTTGGGTTACGGTGACATTGAAGTTGATGATTAGGGTTATGGTTAGGGCAAGGGTTAGGTTTAGGTTTGGAGTTAGGGTTAGTGTTTCGGTTAGGGTTAGGGTTAAGGTTAGGGTTTGGGTTACGATGAGGGTTAGGGTTAGTGTTAGGGTTAGGCTTAGGGTTAGGTTGAGGGTGAGGTTGGGGTTGAGGATTAGGTAAGGGTTAGGATTAGGGTTAGGGTTAGTGTTAGGGTTAGGTTGAGTGTGGGTTTAGGCTAAGGGTTTGGATTAGGATTAGGGTTAGTCTTAGGGTGAGTGTGAGGGTTAGGTTTAAGGTTAGGATTAGGCTTAGGCTTGTGCTGAGGCTGAGGCTGAGGGTGATGGTGAGGATTAGGGTTAGCGTGAGGGTTAGGGTTAGGTTTAGGGTGAGCGTTAGGGTTCGGGTTAAATTTAGGGTTAGGGTGAGGGTTAGGGTAAGGGTTATGGTGAAGGTGAGGTTTAGAGTTAGTTTGAGAGTTTGGGTTAGGCTTAGGGTGATGGTAAGGATGAGGGTTAGGGTTAGTGATAGGATGAGGTTTAGGATGAGGCTTAGGGTTGGGATTATTGTTAGGGTGAGGGCTAGGGGGAGGGTGAGCTTTAGGGTTAGGGTTTTGGTGAGTTTTAGGGTTAGGGTTATGGTTAGGTTTAGGGTGAGGGTGAGGTTTAGGGTTTGAGTTAGGGTTAGGTTGAAGCTGATTTTGAGGTTTAGGGTCAGGGTTAGTGTTAGGTTTAGGGTGAGGGTTAGGAGGAGAATTAGGGTTAAGATTAGGGTTAGGGTGAGGTTTTGGATGAGGGTTAAGGTTATGGTGAGGGTGAGGGTTAGGGTAATGGTTAGGATTAGGGTTAGGGTGAGGGTGTGTTTTAGGATTAGGGTTAGGGTTAGGCTTAGGGTTAGATTTAGGTTTAGGATTAGTGTTATTGTTAGGGTTAGAGTTAGAGTTAAATTGAGGGTGAGGGTGAGTGTGAGGCTTAGGGTTAGTGTTAGGGTGAGGTTTAGGGTTAGGGTTAGGGTGAGTGTCAGGTTTATGGTTATATTTAGATTTGGGGGAGGGTTAGTTCGTGGGTTAGGGTTAGGGTTAGTGTTAGCGATAAAGTTAGGGTGAGGATTAGGTTGACGTTAAGGGTTAGGGGTAGTTTTTGGTTTATGATTAGTGTTAGGGTGAGAGTGAGGGTTAGGGTTATTTTTAGGCTTAGGTTTTGGGTTAGAGTTACGGTGACAGTGAGGGTGAGGGTTAAGGTTAGCTATAGAGTTAGGGTTAGGTCGAGGCTTATGTTGAGGGTTAGGGTTAGGGTGAGGGTTAGGTTTAGGGTTAGGCTGAGGGTTAGCATAAGTTTTAGGCTTAGGATTAGGGTTAGGGTGGGGGCTAGGCTTAAGGTTAATGTGAGGGTTAGGTTTAGGGATAGGGTTAGGTTGAGGATTAGGTTTAGGTTGTGTGTAAGTGTGACGGTTAGATTTAGTGTTTGGGTTAGGGTGAGGGGGAGGCTGAGGATTAGTGTTTGGTTAAGGTTTATTGTTAGGGTTAATCTTAGGTTTAAGGTGATGGTTAGGGTTAGGTTTAGAGTTAGGCTTAGGGTCAAGCTGAGGGTGAGGGTGTTGGTTAGGGTTAGGGTTTGGTTTAGGGTAAGGGTGAGGCTGAGGATTAGGGTTACTTATAGGGTTAGGGTTAGGGTTAGGCTTAGGCTTGGGCTTAGGGTTAGCGTGAGGTTCAGGTTTAGATATAGGTTTAGCAGGAGGGCTAGGGTAAGGGTTAGGAATAGGGTTAGTGTTAGGGTTAGGGTGAGGGTGAGGTTTAGGTTGAGGTTTAGGTTTAGGGTTAGGGTTAGCGTGAGGGTTAGTGTTAGTGTTAGGGTTAGTGTTAGGGTGAGGGTAAGTTTAAGGGTGAGGGTTTGGTTTTGGCTGAGGGTTATGGTTAGGGTGAGGGTTAGGATTAGATTTAGGGTTATTGTTAGGGTTAGGTTTAGGGTTACGAGTACTGTGAGGGTGAGTGTGAGGGTTGGGGTTAGGGTTAGGGTGAGGTTTAGTGTTTGGGTTAGGGTTAGACTGAGGGTTAGGGTGAGGGTGAGATTTAGGGATAGAATTAGGGTTAGGGTGAGTTTAGGTTGAGGTTTAGGGTTAGGGTTAGTGTTAGGGTTAGGGTGAGAGTTGGGGGGGTTAGGGTTAGGGTTATGTTTAGGGTTAGCATTAGGGTTAGGGTGTGGGTGCGGTTCAGTTTTAGAATTAGGGTTAGGGTGAGGCTTAATGTGAGGGTTAGTTTTAGGTTTATGTTAGGGTTACGGTGAGTGGTAGGGTGAGGATGAGGGTTAGGGCTAGGGTTAGGATTAGGATTAGGATTAGGGTTAGGATGAGTGTGAGTGTTAGGGTTAGGGTTAGGGTTAGCCTTAGGTTTAGGCTTAGCGTGAGGGTGAGGGTGAAGGTTAGGTTTAGTGTGAGGGTTAGCTTTAGGGTTAGGGTGAGGTTTATTGTTAGGTTTAGGGTTAGGGTGAGGGTGAGGTTTAGGGGTAGAGTTAGGTTGAGGGTGAGGGTGAGGGTGAGGGTTAGGGTTAGGGTTAATGTTAGGCTTAGGTTTCGGCTGAGGCTGAGGGTGAGTGTTAGGTTAGGGTTAGGATGAGGTTTAGGTTTAGGGTTAGGTTTAGAATTAGTGTTAGGGTGAGAGTGAGGTTTAGGGTTAGAGTTAGGGTTAGTGTAAGGTTGAGGGTTAGGGTGAGGGTTAGGGTTAGGCTTAGGCTTAGGCTTAGGCTTAGTCCGAGCATGAGGATGAGGGTTAGGGTTAAGGTTAGGGTGATGGTTCGGGTCAGGGTTAGTGTTATTGATAGGGTTAGGGTTAGAGTTACGGTGAGGATGAGGGTGTGGGTGAGGGTTAGGTTTAGGGTTAGGGTGAGGGTTAGAGTTAGGACTCTCGTTAGGGTGAGGGCTAGGGTGAGGTTGAGGATTAGGTTTAGGTTTAGGCTTATTCTTAGGGTTAGTCTGAGGGTGAGGTTGAGGGTCAGGGATAGGTTTAGGGTGATGGTTAGGGTTACGATTTGGGTGAGGGTAAGGATGAGGGGTAGAGTTAGGGTGAGGGTTAGTGTAAGGGTGATGGTAAGTGTAAAGGTGATGATTAGGCTGAGGCCGAGGTTTAAGTTAAGGGTAAGGGTTAGCTTTAGGGTGAGGGTTAGCGTAAGGGTTACAGTTATTGTTACGGTTAGGGTTAGGGTTACCCTTACAGTGAGGGTGAGAGTTAGGGTTAGGTTTAGGGTGAGGTTTAGGGTTAGGGTTATGGTTAGAGTTTGGGTTAGGTTTAGGATTAGTGTCAGGGTGAAGGCTAGGCTGAGGGTGAGTTTTAGGGTTAGGGTTAGGATTAGGGTTATGGTGAGGGTGAGTGTGTGGGTTAGGGTTAGGGTTAGGGTTAGGCTTTGGGTTAGGCTCAGGGTGAGGTTGAGGGTGAGGGTTAGGGTTAGGGTGAGGGTTAGGGTTAGGGTTAGGTTGAGGGTGAGTGTGTGGGTTAGGGTGAGGTTTAGGATTAGGCTTAGGGTTAGGCTAAGGGTGAAGTTAAGAGTGAGGGTTAGAGTTAGGGTGAGGGTTAGGTTTAAAGTTAGGGTGTGGGTTAGGATGAGGGTTAAGGTTAGGATTAGGGTTAGGGTGAAGACTAGAGTTAGAGTTAGGCGTAGGGTTAGGGTTATTGTTTGGGTTAGGGTGACAATGAGGGTGAGGATTAGGGTTAGGGTTAGGGCAATGGCTAGGCTTAAGTTTGGGGTTAGGTTTAGTACTTCGATTAGGGTTAGGTTTATGGTTAGGGATTGGGTCACGGTGAGTGTTACGGTTAGTGTTATGGTTAGGGTTAGGGTTAGGCTGAGGGTGAGGTTGGGGGTGAGTTTTAGGTAAGGGTTAGGGTTAGGGTTAGGGTTAGAGTTATGGTTAGGGTTTTTGTTAGTGTTATGGTATGGTTAGGGTTAAGTTTGCGGGAAGTGTGAGGCTCAGGGTTTGGGTTATGGTTATGGTTAGGGTTAGGGTTAGGTTTAGGATTATTGTGAGTCTTATTTTTAAGGTTTGGTTTAGAGTTACAGTGAGGTTGAGGTTGAGGGTGAGGGTGAGGTTGAGGGTAGGGTGAGGTTTATGGTGAGGTTTATGGTTAGAGTTAGGGTAGGGTGAGGGTTAGGTAAGTTTTAGGGTTAGTGTTAGGGGTAGGTGGAGGGTTAGGGTGAGGGTTAGTGTTAGGTTTAGTATTAGGGTTGGGTGAGGGTGAGGGTTAGGTTGACGTTTAGGGATAGGGTTAGTGTTAGGGTGAGCGTTAGGGTTAGTGTTATTGTTAGTGTTAGGGTTAGAGTTACAGTGAGGGTGAGGGTGAGGGGGAGGGTTAGTGTTAGGTTTAGGGTGAGGTTTAGGGTTAGGGTTAGGATTAGGGTTAGGGTGAGGGTGAGGTTTAGGCTTAGATTTAGGGTTAGAGGGAGGGTTAGTTCATGTTTTAGGATTAGGGTTAGTGTTAGGGTTAAGGTTAGGGTGAGGGTTAGGTTGAGGTTAAGGGTTAGGTTTAGGGTTAGGGTTAGGATTAGGGTTAGGGTGAGGGTGAGTGTGAGGGTTAGGCTTAGGCTTAGGCTTAGGGTTAGGCTGAGGGTGAGGTTGATGGTGAAGTTTAAGGTTAGGGTGATATTTTGGTTTACGGTTAGGGTGAGGGTTAGGATGAGGTTTAGGTTTAGGGGGAGGGTTAGGGTGAGGATGATGGTAAGGGTAAAAGTGAGGTTTAGGCTGAGGCTGAGGGTTAAAATAAGGGTGAGTGTTAGGGTTAGGTTTAGGGTTAGGGTAAGGTTTAGGGTTAGGGTTATGGTGAGGGTTAGATTGAGGATTAGGGTTAGGGTTAGTGTGAGGTTTAGGGTGAGGATGAGGGTTAGGGTTAGGGTGACCATGAAGGTTAGAATTAGTGTTAGGGTGAGGGTTAGGGTGAGGTTGAGGGTTAGGGTTAGTGTGCGGGTGAGTGTTAGGTTTAGGGTTAGTGTTAGGGTGAGCGGAAGTGTTATGTTGAGGGTTATGGTTAGGGTGAGGGTTATGGTTAAGGTGAGGTTTAGGTTTAGGGTTAGGGTGAAGGTGAGGGTGAGGTTTAGGTTTAGATTTAGGGTTAGGGGGAGGGTTAGGGTGAGGTTTAGTGTTAGGGTTAGTGTTAGGGTTAGGGTGAAGTTTAGGTTGAATTTTAGGGTTAGGGTTATGGTTAGGGTTAGTGTGAGGTTTAGTGTTAGGGTTAGTGTTAGGGTGAGGGTAAGTGTTAGGGTGAGGTTTTGGGTTAGGGTGAGGGTTATGGTTAGGGTGAGGTTTAGGATTAGGGTTAGAATTATTGTTAGGGTTAGGTTTAGGTTTTCTGTTATGGTGAGGGTGAGGGTTAAGGTTAGGGTTAGGTTGAGGTTTAGTGTTTGGGTTAGGTTTATTGTTAGGTTTAGGCTGAGGGTGAGGTTTAGGGTAAGAGATAGGGTTTGAATGAGGGTTAGGTTGAAGGTTAGGGTTAGGGTTAGTGTTAGGGTTAGGGATAGGGTGAGATTTAGGGGGAGCGTTTGGGTTAGGGATAGGTTTAGGATTAGGGTTAGGGTGAGGGTGTGTGTGTGTTTTAGGGTTAGGTTTAGGGTTAAGCTTAGGGTTATGCTGAGGGTGAGGTTGAGAGTGAGTTTTAGGGTTAGGGTGAGAGTTATGGTTAGGGTTAGGGGCAGGGTTAGGATGAGGGTTAGGGTTAAGATTAGGGTTAGAGTGAGGGCTAGGGTTAGGGTGAGGTTTAGGATTAGGTTTAGGGTGAGGTTTAGGGTTAGGTTTAGGGTTAGAGTTAGAGTGAGGTTGAGATTTAGGGTTAGAGTTAGGGTTAGGATGAGGCTGAGGGTGAGGGTTAGGGTTAGGGTGAGGGTTAAGGTGAGAGTTAAGGTGAGGGTGAGCCTTAGGGTTAGGTTTAGGATTAGGATTTGGCTTAACGTTAGGCTGAGTGTAAAGGTTAGGGTTACAGTTACTGTTAGGCTTATTCTTAGGCTGAGGGTGAGGTTGAAGTTGAGGGTTAGGGTTAGGGTGAGGGTTAGGGTTAGGGTTAGTGTGAGAGATAGGGTTCAGTTAAAGTTTAGGGTCAGGGTGAGGTTTAAGGTAAGGTTTACCCTGAGGGTGAGGTTTAGGCTTACGTTTATTGTTAGAGTGAGTGTTAGGATGAGGGTTAGGGTTAGGATTAGGATTAGGGTAAGTGCTAGGGTGAGGGTGAGGTTTAAGGTTAGGGTTACGGTGAGGTTTTGCTTAGGGTTAGGGTTAGTGTTAATGTGAGGTTGAGGTTTAGGGTTAGAGTTAGTGTTAGGGTGAGGCTGATTGTGAGGGTCAGGGTTAGGGTTAGTGTTAGATTTAGGGTTAGGGTGAGAGTGAGGGTTAAGCTTAGGGTTAGGTTTAAGATTAGGGTAAGGTTTAGGTTGAGTGTGAGCCTTAGGGTTATGGTTAGGCTTAGGGTTATGCTGAGGGTGAGAGTGAGGGTTAGGGTTAGGATGTGTGTTAGGGTTCGGTTTAGGGTGAGTGTTAGGGTTTGGGTTAAGTTTAGGGTTAGCGTGAGGGTTATTTTAGGGTTACCCTAACATGAGGGTTAAGGTTAGGTTGAATGTTTGAGTTAGGTTTAGGGTTAGGGTTAGGGTTAGGGTTAGAGTTAGGGTGAGGTTAAGTGTTAGGGTTAGGGTAAGGGTGAGGGTTTGGATGAGGTTTAGTGTTACAGTGAGGGTGAGGGTTAGGGTTCTGGTGATGGTTAGGGTTAGGATTATGGTTAGGGTGAGGATGAAAGTTAGAAATAGGGTTAGGGTTAGGGTTAGCGTTAGGTTTAGGATTAGGTTTAGTGTTATTGTTAGGGTTATGGATAGAGTTAAGCTGAGGGTAAGAATGAGGGTTAGGGTTAGGGTTAGGGTTAGGGAGAGGATTAGGGTTAGGGTTAGGATTATGGTTAGGGTGAGGGTGAGGCTTAGGTTTAGATTTAGGGTTAGGGGGAGGGTTAGTTCCTGGAAGGGTTAGGGTTAGTGTTACGGTTAAGGTTAGGGTGAGGGTTCAGTTGAGGTTAAGGGTTAGGGTTAGGTTTAGGATTATGGTTAGGTTGAGAGTTTGGGGGAGGGTTAGGTTTAGGGATAGGGATAGGATTAGAGTTAGGGTGAGGGTGAGTGTTTGTGTTAGGGTTAGGTTTAGGGTTAGGCTTAGGGTTAGGCTGAGGTTGAGGTTGAGGGTGAGGTTTAGGGTTAAGATTAGGTTTAGGGTTAACGTTAGGGTGAGGGTGAGGTTTAGGGTTAGAGTTATGGTTAGGTTGAGGGTGATTTTGAGCGTTGGGCTTAGGGTTAGTCTTAGAGTTAGGGATAGGGTGTGGGTTAGTGTGTGGGTGAGGGTTAAGCTTAGGTTTAAGATTAGGTTTAGGGTTAAGCTTAGGGTGAGTGTGAGGGTTAGGGTTTGGATTAGTCTTAGGCTTATGCTGAAGGTGAGCGTTAGGGTGAGGGTTCGGGTTAGGGTGAGGGTTAGGTTTAGGGTTAGGTTGAGAGTTAGGGTTCGGGTTAAATTTAGGGTTAGGGTGAGGGTTAGGTTAAAGTTTACGGTGAGGGTGAGGGTTAGAGTTAGATTGAGCGTTAGGTTTAGGGTTAGGGTAGGGTGATGGTGAGGGTGAGGGTTAGGGTTAGTGTTAGGGTGAGGGTTAGGATGAGGGTTAGGGTTAGGATTAGGGTTAGTGTGAGGGCTAGGTAGAGGGTGAGGTTTAGGGTTAGGGTTGTTGTGAGTTTTAGGATTAGGGTTATGGTTAGGTTTAGGGTGAGGGTGAGGTTTAGGGTTAGATTTAGGGTAAGGTTGAGGCTGATTGTGAGGGTTATGGTTAGGTTTAGTGTTAGAGTTAGGGTTAGGGTGAGGATTAGGGTGAGGGTTAGGGTTAGGCTTAGGGTTAGGATTAGGATTAGGGTAAGGGTTAGGACAAATGTGAGGGTTAGGGTTAGGTTTAGGCTTAGGGTTAGGCTGAGGATGAGGTTGAGGGTGAGGGTGAGGGTTAGGGTGAGGGTTTGGGTTAGGGTGAGGGTGAGAGTTAGGGTTCGGGTTAAGTTTAGGGTTTGGCTGAGGGTTAGGTTTAGGGTTACGGTGAGTGTGAGGGTTAGGTTTAGCTTGAGGGTTAGGATTAGGTTTAGGGTTATGGTGTGGGTTAGTGTTAGGTTTATGGATAGGAGGAGACTTAGGGTTAAGATTAGTGTTCCGGTGAAGACTAGGTTGAGGCTGAGGGTTAGGGTTAGTGCTAGGGTGAGGTTTAGGGTTAGGGTTAGGATTAGGGTGAGGGTTTTGATGAGGGTTAAGGTTATGTTGAGGGTGATGGTTAGGTTTATGGTTAGGATTAGGGTTTTGGTGAGGGTGTGTGTTAGGATTAGGCTTAGGGTTAGGTTGAGGTTTAGGATTAGTGAATTGTTAGGCTTAGAGTTAGAGTTAAAGTGAGGGTGAGGGTGAGGGAGAGGGTTAGGGTTAGGGTGAGGTTTAGGGTTAGGGGTAGGATTAGGGTTAGGGTGAGGGTGAGGTTTATGGTTAGATTTAGGGTTAGGGAGAGGCTTAGTTTTTGGTTTAGGTTTAGAGTTAGTGTTAGGGTTAAGGTTAGGGTGAGGATTAGGTTGAGGTTAAGCATTAGGGGTAGTTTTAGGTTTAGGATTAGGGTTAGGGTGAGGGTGAGTGTGAGTGTTAGGGTTAGGCTTCGGCTTAGGGTTAGGCTGAGGGTGAGTGTGGGCGTGAGGATTAGAGTTAGGGTAATGGTTAGGTTTAGGGTTAGGGTGAGGGTTAGGATGAGGGTTAGGGTTAGGATTAGGGTTAGGGTGAGGGCTAGGGAGAGGGTGAGGTTTAAGGTAAGGTTTAGGCTTAGGCTTAGGTTTAGGCTGAGCTTGAGGTTGAGGGTGAGGGTTAGGGTTAGGGTTATGTTTAGGTTTCCAGTTAGGTTGAGGGTTAGGATGAGTTTTAGCGTTAGTGGGAGGGTTAGGTTGAGGATGATTGTAAGGTTATACGTGAGGTTTAGGCTGAGGATGAGGTTTAAGTTAAGGGTGTGAGTTAGGGTTAAGTGTAGGGTTATGGTAAGGGTTAGGGTTAGGGTTAAGGTGAGGGTTAGATTGAGGATTAGAGTTAGGGTTAGGGTGAGGCTTAGTGTGAGGATGAGGGTTAGGGTTAGGGTGAGGGTGAGGATTAGAATCAGGGTTAGGGTGAGGGCTAGGGTGAGGGTGAGGGTTAGGGTTAGGGTGAGGTTTAGGTTTAGGGTGAGGGTTATGGTTAGTGTGAGGGTTAGTGTTAGGGTGAGGGTAAGTGTTAGGGTGAGGGTTAGGGTTAAGGTGTGGGTTATGGTTAGATTGAGGGTTAGGGTTATGTTTATTGTTAGGGTTAGGGTTAGGGTTACGTTTTCGGTGAGCGTGAAGGTTAGGGTTAGGTTCAGGGGGAGATTTCGGTTTAGAGTTAGGGTTAGGGTGAGGCTGAGGGTGAGAGTGAGGTTTAGGGTTAGGGTTAGGGTGAGGGTTAGCGTTAGGGTTAGGCTTATGCATAGGGGTAGGGTTAGCGTGAGGTTTAGGGTTAGATATAGGGTTATGGGGAGGGTTAGGTTAACGGTTAGGAATAGGGTTAGTGTTATGGTTAGAGTGAGGGTGAGGGTTAGGTTGAGGGTCAGGATAAGGTTTAGGGTTAGGATTAGGGTTAGCGTGAGGGCTAGGCTGAGGGTTAATGTGAGGGTTAGGGTTAGGGTTAGGCTTAGGTTTAGGGTGAGGGTTAGGGTTTGGGTTAGGGTGAGAGGGAGGATGAGGATTAGGGTTTGGTTCAGGGTTAGGGTTAGGGATATGGTTAAGGTGATGGTTAGGGTTAGGTTTAAGGTTAGGCTTAGGGTTAGGCTGAAGGTGAGGGTGTTGGTTAGGGTTAGGGTTTGGGATAGGGTGAGGGTGAGGCTGAGGATTAGGGTTACATTTAGAGTTAGGTTTAGGCTTAGGCTTAGGGTTAGGATTAGTGTGAGGTTTAGGGTTAGATATAGGGTTAGGGGGAGGGTTAGGTTAAGGGTTAGAAATAGGGTTAGTGTTAGGGTTAGGGAGAGGGTGAGGGTTAGGTTTAGGCTTAGGGTTAGTGTGAGGGTTTGTGTTAGGGTTAGGGTTAGGGTTAGGGTGAGGGTAAGTGTTAGGGTGAGGTTTTGGGTTAGGGTGAGGGTTCTGGTTAGGGTGAGGGTTAGCATTAGCTTTAGGGTTATTGTTAGGTTTAGGTTTAGGCTTACGGTTACTGTGAGGATGAGTGTGAGGTTTAGGGTTAGAGTTAGGGTGAGGTTTAGTGTTTGGGTTAGGGTTAGAGTGAGGGTTAGGGTGAGGGCGAGGTTTAGGGATAGAGTTAGGGGTAGGGTCATGGTTAGGTTGAGTTTTAGGGTTAGGGTTAGTGTTAGGGTTAGGGTGAGATTTTGGGTGGGTTAGGGTTAGGGTTAGTGTTAGGTTTAGTGTTTGGGTTAGGGTATGGGTGAGGTTTAGTGTTCTAATTATGGTTAGGGTAAGGCTGAGTGTGAGGGTTAGTTTTAGTTTTAGTGTTAGGGTTAGCCTGAGGGTTAGGGTGAGGATGAGGGTTAGGGCTAGGGTTAGGTTTAGGATTAGGGTTAGGGTGAGTGTGAGTGTTAGGGTTAGGGTTAGGGTTAGCCTTAGGTTCAGGCTGAGAGTGAGGGTGAGTGTGAGGGTTAGGTTTAGGGTGAGGTTTAGTGTTAGGTTTAGGGTTAATGTGATGGTGAGGTTTAGGGGTAGAGTTAGGTTTAGGGTGAGGGTGAGTTTGAGGGTTAGGGTTAGGGTTAAAGTTATGGTTAATGTTAGGCTTAGGTTTAGGCTGAGGGTGAGGGTGAGTGTTAGGGTTAGAGTTTGGATGAAGGTTAGATTTAGTGTTAGGGTTAGAATTAGTGTTAGGGTGAGAGTGAGGTTTAGAATTAGAGTTAGGGTTTGTGTTATGGTAGGGTTAGGGTGAGGGATATGGTTATGGTTAGGCTTAGGCTTAGGTTTAGGCTTAGTCCGAGCATGAAGGTGAGGGTGAGGGTTAGAGTTAGGGTGATGGTTCAGGTTAGGGTTAGTGTTATTGATAGGGTTAGGGTTAGAGTTACGGTGAGGGTGAGTGTGCGGGTGAGGGTTAGCGTTAGGGTTAGGGAGGGGTTTATGGGTAGGGTTAGGGTTAGGGTTTGGGTGAGGGTTAGGGTTAGGATTATGGTTAGGGTGAGGGCTAAGGTGAGATTTAGGGTTAGGGGTAGGTTTAGGCTTAGGCTTAGGGTTAGTCTGAGGGTGAGGTTGAGGGTGAGGGATATGGTTAGGGTGATGGTTAGGGTTACGGTTAGGGTGAGGGTTAGGATGAGGGTTAGGGTTAGGGTGAGGGTTAGCGTTAGGGTGATGGTAAGTGTAAAGGTGAAGATTAGTATGAGGCTGAGGGTTAAGATAAGGGTAAGTTTTAGGGTTAGGTTTACGGTTAGGGTAAGGATTACAGTTATTGTTAGGGTTAGGATTACCCTTACAGTGATGGTGAGGGTTAGGTTTAAGTTTAGGGTGAGGTTTAGGGTTATGGTTAGAGCTTGGGTTAGGGTTAGAATTAGTGTTAGGGTGAAGTGTAGGGTGAGGTTGAGGTTTAGGGTTAGGGTTAGGTTTAGGGTTAGGATTAGGGTTATGGTGAGGGTGAGTGTGTGGGTTAGGGTTAGGTTTAGGGTTAGGCATCGGGTTAGGCTAAGGATGAGGTTGAGGGTGAGGGTTAGGGTCAGGTTGAAGGTTTGGGTTAGGGTTAGGTTGAGGGTGAGTGTGTGGGTTAGGGTTAGTTTTAGGGTTAGGCTTAGGGTTAGGGTAAGGGTGAATTTAAGAGTGAGGTTTAGGGTTAGGGTGAGGGTGAGGTTTAAGGTTAGGGTAAGGGTTAGGGTGAAGGTTACGTTGAGGGTTAGGGTTAGGGTTACGGTGAGTTTTAGGGTTTGGATTAGTATTAGAGTTATGTTTAGGGTGAGGGTGAGGTTTAGAGTAGAGTTAGGTTTAGGGTGAGGGTTATGTTGAGGGTTAGGTTTCGTGTTCGTGTTAAGGTTAGGTTTAGGGTGAGAATTAAGGGGAGGGTTAGGGTTAGTTTTACGATTAGAGTTAGGGTGAGGGTAAGGGTGAGGGTTATAGTTAAGATGAGTGTTTGGGTTAGGGTTAGTGTGAGGGTTAGGGTGAGGGTTAGGCTTAGGCTTAGGGTTTGGTTATGGGCTAAGGTGAGTGTGAGGGTTAGGGTTAGTGTTAGGGTTAGGGTGAGGGTGAGGGTTAGATTGAGGATTAGTGTTAGGTTTAATGTGAGGTTTATGGTGAGGATGAGGGTTAGGGTTAGGTTGACGGCTAGGTTGAGGGTGAGGGTTAGGGTTAAGCTGAGGTTTAGGGTTAGGGTTAGGTTTTGGGTTGGTGTGAGGGTTAGTGTTAGGATTAGGGTTAGTGTTAGGGTGAGAGTAACTTTTAGGGTGATGGTTTGGGTTAGTGTGAGGGTTATGGTTAGGGTAAGTTTTAGGAATAGGGTTAGGGTTATTGTTAGGGTTAGGTTTATTTTTACGGTTAAGGTGAGGGTGAGGATGAGGGTTAGGGTTAGGGTAAGGGTGAGGTTTAGGGTTTGGCTTAGGTTTACAGTTGGGGTTAGGGTGAGGGTTAGGTTGAGGTTTAGGGTTAGTGTTCGTGTTAAGGTTAGGGCTAGGGTGAGAGTTAGGGGGAGGGTTAGGTTTGGGGTTAGGTATAGTGTTAGAGTGAGGGTGAGTGTGTGTTAGGGATAGGTTTATGTTTAGGCTTAGGGTTAGGCTGACGGTGAGGATGAGGATGAGGTTTAGGGTTATGGTGAGGGTTAGGGTTAGTGTTAGGGTGAGGTTTAGTGTTAGGGTTAGGGTTAGAGTTAGGGTTAGGTTGAGGTTGAGGTTTAGGGTTAGAGTTAGGGATAGGGTGAGGGTTAGGGTTAGGATTAGGGTTAGGGTCAGGGCTAGGGTGAGGGTTACGTTGAGGTTTAGGTTTAGGGATACTGTTAGGTTTAGGATTAGGGTTAGGGTAGAGTGAGTGTGAAGGTTAGGGTTAGGGTTTGGGTTAGGCTTAGGGTTACCGTGAGGATTCGCGTTTGGTTTTGGGTTAGGGTGAGGGTGAAGCTGAGGATTAGGGTTAGTTTGAGGGTTATGATTATGGTTAGGATTACGGTTAGGATTAGGCTTAGGTTTAGGGTGAGAGTTAGGGTTAGGGTTTGTGTTAGGGTGAGGGTGAAGCTGAGGATGAGGGTTAGGTTTAGGGTTATGGTTATGGTTAGGGTTAGGGTTAGGATTATGGTTAGGGTTTCAGTAATGGTTATTCTGAGGTTTACGGTTAGGCTTAGGGTTAGGCTGAGGATGAGGGTGGAGTTGAGGGTTAGGGTTCGGGTGATGGTTAGGGTTAGGGTTAGTGTTATTGTTAGGGTCAGGGTTAGAGTTATGGTGAGGTTGTGGGTTCGGGTGAGGATTAGGGTTAGGGTTAGAGTGGGCTTTAGGGTTAGGGTTAGGGTTAGGGTGAAGGTGAGGTTTAGGGTTAGTGATTGGGTTAGGGTGAGTGTGAGGCTGAGGATTCGGGTTAGCTTTAGGGTTAGGATTAGGTTTAGGGTTAGGGTTAGGGTTAGGATTAGGGTTATGGTGAGGTTTAGGGTTAGGGTTAGGATTAGTGTGAGGGTTAGTGTTAGTTTTAGGGTTAGGGTTAGGCTTAGGTTCAGGGTGAAGCTGAGGGTGAGGGTTAGGGTTAGGGTGAGGGTTAGGGTAAGGTTTAGGGTGAGAGTTAGTGTTTGGGTTAAGTTTAGGGTTAGGTTGAGGCTTAGTGTAAGGGTTATGTGAGGGTGACGGTTAGGGTTAGGTTGAGGTTTAGGGTTAGGATTAGGTTTAGGGTGAGTGTGAGGGTGAGGTTTAGGATTAGTGCTAGGGTGAGGGTTAGGATGATGATTAGGGTTAGGTTTAGGTTTAGGGTGAGGGCTAGGGTGAGGGTGAGGTTTAGGGTTACGGTTAGGTTTAGGTTTAACTTTAGGGTGAGGGTGAGGGTTAGAATTAGAGTTAGGATTATTGTTAGGGTTAGGTTAAGGATTTTGGTTATCATGAGGGTGAGGGTGAGGTTTAGGGTTAGGGTGAGGTTAATGTTTGGGTTAGGGTTAGTGTTAGTTTTAGGCTGATGGTGAGGTTTAGGGTTAGAGTTAGGGTTAGAGTGAGGGTTAGGTTGAGGGTTAGGGTTAGGGATAGTGTTAGGGTTAGGGTTACGGTGAGATTTAGGGGGAGTGTCAGGGTTAAGGATAGGGTTAGTATTAGGGTTAGGGTGAGGGTGAGTGTGTGTGTTAGGGTTAGGTTTAGGGTTAGGCTTAGGTTTATGCTGAGGGTGAGGTTGAGGGTGAGGGTTAGGGTTACAGTGAGGGTTAAGTTTAAGGTTAGGGGGAGGGTTAGGATGAGGGTTAGGGTTAGGGTTAGGGTGAGGGCTAGGGTGAGGGTGAGGTTTAGGGTGAGAGTTAGGGTTAGGGTGAGGGTTAGTGTTAGGGTGAGGGTTAGAGTTATTGTGAGGGTGAGTGTTAGGTTTAGGGTTAGTGTTAGAGTGAGGGGAAGTGTTATGTTGAGGGTTAGGTTTAGGGTGAGGTTTATGGTTATGTTGAGGTTTAGGGTTAGGGTTAGTGTGAGGGTGAGGTTGAGGTTTAGTGTTAAATTTAGCGTTAGAGGGAGGGTTAGGGTGAGGTTTAGTGTTAGTGTTAGAGTTAGGGTGAGGGTTAGGTTTAGGTTGAGGTTTAGGTTTAGGGTTAGGGTTAGCCTTAGTGTGAGTGTTAGTGTTAGGGTTAGTGTTAGTGTTAGGGAGAGTGTATGTGTTAGGGTTAGGGTTTGGGTTAGGGTGATGGATTTGGTTAGGGTGTGGGTTAGGATTAGGGTTAGGATTATTGTTAGGGTTAGGTTTAGGGTTTTGGTTATCATGAGGGTGAGGGTGAGGGTTAGGGTGAGGTTTAGTGTTTGGTTTAGGGTTAGTGTTAGGTTTAGACTGAGGGTGAGGTTTAGGGTTAGAGTTAGGGTTAGAGTGAGAGTTAGGTTGAGGGTTAGGGTTATGGATAGTGTTAGGGTTAGGGTTACAGTGAGATTTAGGGGGAGCGTTAGGACTATGGATAGGGTTAGTATTAGGGTTAGGGTGAGGGTGAGTGTGTGTGTTAGGGTTAGGTTTAGGGTTAGGCTTAGGTTTAGGCTGAGGGTGAGGTTGAGGGTGAGGGTTAGGGTTAGGGTGAGGGTTAAGTTTAGGGTTAGTGGGAGGGTTAAGATTAGGGTTAGGGTTAGAATTAGGGTTAGGGTGAGGTCTAGGGTGAGGTTGAGTTTTAGTGTTAGGGTTAGGGTGAGGTTTAGGGTTAGGGTTAGGGTTGAGGTTAGGGTGAGGGTAAGATTTATTGTTAGAGTTAGGGTTAGGATGAGGCTGTGGGTGAGCGCTAGGGTTAAGTTTAGGGTTAGGGTTAGGGTTAAGGTTATGGTTAGGGTGAGGGTGAGGGTTAGTGTTAGGTTTAGGATTATGTTTTGGGTTAAGTTGCGGCTGAGTGTATGGGTTAGGGGTACAGTTAGGGATAGGCTTAGCCTTAGCCTGAGGGTGAGGGTGAGGGTGAGGGTTAGGGTTAGGTTGAGTGTTAGGTTTAGGGTTAGGTTGAGAGTTAGAGTTCGGGTTAAATTTAGGGTTAGGGTGAGCGTTAGGGTAAGGTTTACGATTAGGGTCAGGTTTAGGGTTAGGTTTACTGTTAGGGTGAGTGTTATGGTTAGGATTAGTATTAGGGTGAGGGCTAGAGTGAGGGTGATATTTAGGGTTAGGGTTAGGGTGAGGTTTAGCTTAGAGTTAGGGTTAGTTTTAGGGTGAGGGTGAGGTTTAGGGTTAGAGTTAAGGTTAGGGTGAGGCTGATTGTGAGGGTTATGGTTAGGGTTAGTGTTAGAGTTAGGGTTAGGTTGATGGTTAGGGTGAGTTTGACTGTTAGGCTTCGGGTTAGGATTAGGATTAGGGTAAGTTTTAGGGTGAATGTGAGGATTAGGGTTATGGTTAGGCTTAGGGTTATGCTGAGGGTGAGAGTGAGGTTTAGGGTTAGAGTGAGTGTTAGGGTTCGGTTTAGGGTGAGAGTTATGGTTCGGGTTAAGTTTAGGGTTAGCGTGAGGGTTAGGGTTAGGGTTAATGTGAGCGTGAAGGTTAGGGTTAGGTTGAGGGTTAGAGTTAGGTTTAGGTTTAGGGTTAGGGTTAGGGTTAGAGTTAGGGTGAGGGTTACGATGAGGATTAGGTTTAGGATTAGGGTTAGGGTGAGGGTGAATGTTAGGGTTAGTTTTAGGGTGAGATTGAGGGTTAGGTTTAGGGTAAGGGTGAGGGTTTGGATGAGGGTTAGTGCTACGGTGAGGGTGAGGGTTAGGGTTTGGGTGGGGGTTAGGGTTAGGATTAGGGTTAGTGTGAGGGTGAGTGTTAGGATTAGGGTTAGGGTTAGGGTTAGGTTTAGGGTTAGGATTAGTGTTATTGTTAGGGTTATGGTTAGAATTACTCTGAGGGTAAGGATGAGGGTGAAGGTTATGGTTAGGGTCAGGGTGAGGATTAGGGTTAGTTTTAGGATTAGGGTTAGGTTCAATGTGAGGTTTAGGATTAGATTTAGAGTTAGGGGGAAGGTTTGTTCGTGGGTAAGGGTTAGGGTTAGGGTTAGGATTAGGGCTAGGGTGAGGGTGAGTGTTAGGGTTAGGGCTAGGGTTAGGCTTAGGTTTAAGGTTAGGCTGAGGGTGAGGGTGGGGGTGAGGATTAGATTTAGGGTGTTGGTTAGTGTTAGGGTTAGGGTGAGGGTTAGGGTTTGGGTTAGTGTTAGCGTTAGGTTTAGGGTGAGTGTGAGGTTTTGGGTTAGAGTTATGGTAAGGGTGAGGTTTAGGTTGAGGGTTTGGGTTAGGATTATTGTTATTTTTAGGTTTAGGGTGAGATTTTGGGGGAGGGTTAGGGTTAGGGATAGGGTTAGGATTAGGGTTAGGGTGACGGTGAGTGTGTGTGTTAGGGTTTGTTTTAGGGTTAGGCTTAGGGTTAGGCTGAGTTTGAGGTTGAGGGTGAGGGTTAGGGTTAGCGTAAGGGTAAGGTTTAGGGTTAGGGTGAGAGTTAGGGTTTGGGTTAAATTTAGGGTTAGGGTGAGGGTTAGGGTACGGGTTATGTGAGGGTGAGGGTTAAGGTTAGGTTAGGTTAGGGTTAGGGTTAGGGTTAGGGTTAGGATTAGGTTTAGGTTGAGGGCTAGGGTGAGGGTGAGGTTTTGGGTTGGGGTTGTGTTGAGGTTTAGGGTTAGGTTTATGGTTAGGTTTAGGGTGAGGGTGAGGGTGAGGGTTCGTTTTAGGGTTAGGGTGAAGCTGATTGTGAGGGTTAGGGTTAGGGATAGTGTTAGATTTAGGGTTAGTGTAAGGGTTAGGGTGAGTGTGAGGGTTAGGCTTAGGTTTAGGATTAGTATTACGGTAAGGTTTAGGGTGAGGGTTAGGGTTAGGGTTAGGCTTAGGTTTAATGTTAGGGTTAGGGTTAAGGTGATTGTTAGGGTTAGGCTTAGGGTTAGGCTTAGGGTTAGGTTGAGGGTGAGGGTTTGGTTTAGGGTTAGCGTTTGGGTTAGGGTGAGGGTGAGGCTGAGGATTAGGGTTACATTTAGGGTTAGGGTTAGGGTTATGTTTAGGGTTAGGGTTAGGATTAGGATTAGGCTTAGGGTTAGGGTGATAGTTAGGGGGAGGCTTAGGTTTAGGGTTAGGTTTAGGGTTAGGAGTAGGGTAAACCTGAAGGTGATTGTTTGTGTGTTAGGGTTAGGTTTAGGGTTAGGCTTACAGTTAGGCTGAGGGTGAGGTTTAGGGTGAGGGATAGGGTTAGGGTGAGGGTTAGGGTTAGGGTTAGGGGGAGGGTTAGAATGAGGGTTAGGATTAGGATTAGGGTTAGGGTGAGGGCTAGGTTGAGGGTGAGGTTTAGTGTTAGGTTTAGGATGAGGTTTAGGGTTAGGGTTAGGGTTAGGATGAGGGTGAGGTTTAGGGTTAGAGTTATGATTAGGATGAGGCTGAGGGGGAGGGTTAGGGTTAGGGTTAGTGTTAGGGTTAGGGTTAAGGTGAGGGTTAGGGTGAGGTTGAGGTTTAGGGTTAGGGTTAGTATTAGGTTTAAGTTTAGGGTTAGGATGAGGTTTAGTGTTAGGTTTAGGGTTAGGGTGAGGGTAACGTTTAGGGTTAGTGTTAGGGTTAGGCTTATGGTTAGGCTGAGGGTGAGGGTGAGGGTGAGGGTTAGGGTGAGGGTTAGGGTTAGGCTTACGGTGAGAGTTTGGGTTCCGGATAAGTTTAGGGTTAGGGTGATGGTTAGAGTAAGGGTTATGGTGAGGGTAACAGTTAGGGTTAGGGTGAGGGTTAGGGTTAGGTTTAGGGTTACGGTGAGGGTGAGAGTGAGGGTTAGGGTGAGTGTTAGGGTGAGGGTTAGGATGAGGGTTATGGTGAGGATTCGGGTTAGGGTGAGAGCTAGGGTGAGGGTGAGGTTTATGTTTATTGTTAGGGTGAGATTTAGAGTTATGGTTAGGGTTACGGTAATGTTGAGAGTGAGGTTTAGGGTTAGAGTTAGGGTTAGGGTGAGGCTGAGGGCTAGCGTTAGGTTTAGGGTTAGTGTTAGAATTAGGGATAGGGTTTGGCTTAGGGTGAGGGTGAGGGTTAAGCTTAGGGTTAGGATTAGGATTAGGGTAACAGTTAGGGTGAGTGTGAGGTTTAGGGTTCGGGTTAGGGTTAGGGTTAGGGCTAGGGTGAAGTTGAGAGTTAAGCTCAGGGTTAGGGTGAGGTTTAGGTTTAGGGTGATGGTTAGCGTTGGTGTGCGGGTTATTTTTAGGTTTAATGTTTGTTTTAAGGTGAGATTAAGTGTTATGGTAAGGTTTAGGTTTAGGGTGAGGTTTACGATTAGGGTTAGGGTTAGGGTTAGGGTGAGGGTGATGTTAAGGGTTAGAGTTAGGGTTAGGGTGAGGGTTAGGGTTAGGGTTAGAGTTAGGGTTAGGGTGAGATTTAGGGTGGGGTGAGGATTGGAGTTACGGTTAAGATTAGGATTAGGGTTAAGGTGAGGTGAGTGTTATGGTTAGGGTTAGGGTTAGGATTAGAGTTAGAGTGAGGGTGAGGATGAGGGTTATGGTTAGGGTGAGTGTTGGGGTTAGGGTTAGAGTGAGGGTTATGGTGAGGGTTAGGCTTAGGCTTAATGTTTGGTAAGGGCTATGTTGTGGGTGTGGGTTAGGGTTAGGGTTAGGGTGAGCGTTAGGCTGGGGGTTAGGGTTAGTATTAGGGTTTGGGTTGGGGTTAGGTTTAGTCTTAATGTTAGGTAGAGTGTGAGCGTGAGGGTGAGGTTTAGGGTTAGGGTGAGGGTGAGGTTTAGGGTTAGAGTTAGCGTTCAGGTGAGGGTTAGTGTGAGAGTTATGGTTAGGGATAGGGTTAGGGTTAGGGTTAGTTTGAGGGTGATTGTGAAGGTCAGGGTTAGTCTTAGGCTTAGGCTTAGGCTTAGGCCGATCTTGAAGGTGAGGGTGAGGTTTAGGGTTAGAATTAGTGTTATGGTGAAGGCTAGAGTGAGTATGAGAGTTAGGATTAGCGTTTGGGTGAGGTTTAGGGTTAGGGTTACAGTGAGGGTTAGGGTTAGGGTTAGGGTTATGGTGAGGGTTTGGGTTAGGGTTAGGGTTAGGGTGAGGGTCAGGGTTAGGGTTAGGGTAAGTGTAATATTTAGGGTTAGGGTTAGAGTTACAGTGAGGTTGAGGGTGAGGGTTATGATCAGGTTTGGGTTAAGTTTAGGGTAAGGGTTATGGTAGGGTGAGGGTGAGGTTTAGGGTTAGAGTTAGGGTTTCGGGGAGGTTAGGATTAGGGTTAGTGTTAGGCTTGGGGTTAGGGTGAGGGTTCGTTTGAAGATTAATATTAGGGTTAAGGTTAGGTTTAGGATTAGGTTTACGGTGAGGATATCTGTGACGTTTAGGGTTAGGGTTCGTTTAGGCTAAGGGTTAGGCTGAGTGTATGGGTGGGGATGAGGATTAGATTTAGAATGATGGTTAGGTTTCTGGTTAGGTTAAGCCATAGGATGAGGGTTAGGGTTAGAATTAGGGTTAGGATGAGGGCTAGGGTGAGGGTGAGGGTTAGGGTTAGGGTTAGGCTTATGCTTAGGATTAGGCTGAGGCTGAGGGTGAGGGTGATGGTTAGGTTTAGGGTGATGGTTGGGGTTACCTTTAGGGTGAGGGTTAGAATGAGGATTAAGATTATGGTGAGGGTTAGTGCGAGGGTGACGGTAAGGGTAAAGTTGAGGGTTAGGCTGAGGGTGAGGGTTACGGTCAGGGTGAGGCTTAGGGTTAGGGTGAGGTTGAAGGATTAGTGTTAGATTGAGGATTAGTGTTGATGTTAGTGTGATGTTTAGGGTGAGGATGAGGGTTAGGGTTAGGTTGAGGGCTAGGTTGAGGGTGAGGGTTAGGGTTATGTTTAGGGTTAGGGTTAGTGTTGGGGTTAGGGTTAGGGTGAGGTTTAGGGTGAGAGTGAGGCTAGGGTTAAGGTTAGGATTGGGACTAGTGTTAAGGTGAGGGTGAGTGTGAGGTTTAGGGTTAGGGTTAGGGTTAGGATTAGAGTTAGGATGAGGTCTAGCATGACGGTGAGGTTTAGTGTTAGGGTTAGGTGAGGTTTAGAGTTAGAATTAAGTTTAGGGATAGGGTGAGTGTTAGCGTTAGGGTTATGGTGAGGGTGAGGGTTAGGGTTATGTTGAGGGTTAGGATTAGGGCTAGGTTTAGTGTGAGTGTTAGGGTTAGGGTGAGGGTTAGCATGAGGGTTAGGGTTAGGATTAGGTTTAGGATGAGGGATAGGGTGAGGGTGAGGGTTAGGTTTATATTTAGGGTGAGGTTTAGGGTTTGGGTTAGGTTTAGGGTTAGGGTGAGGGTTATGGTTAGGTTATGGTGAGGGTTAGAGTTAGGGTTAGGTTGAGGGTTAGAATTAGGTTTAGGGTTAGGTTGAGGGTTAGGGTTACGGTTAGGGTGAGGGTTAGGATGAGGGTTAGGGTTACAATTAGGGTTAGGGTGAGGTCTAGGGGGAGGATGAGGGTTAGTATTAGGGTTAAGGTTAGGGGTAAGGTTAGGGTGAAGGTTAGGGTTCATGTTTCGGTGAGGGTGAGGGTTAGGTTTAGGTTAGTATTAGGTTAGTATTAGGTTTTGGGTTAGGGGTAGGGTTAGGGTGAGGGTTAGGGTTCATGTTTCGGTGAGGGTGAGGGTTAGGTTTTGGGTGAGGGTTAGGGTGAGGACTAAGGTGAGGGTGAGGGTTAGGGTTAGGGTTAGCGTTAGGGTGAGGGTTAAGTTTAGGTTTAGGGTTAGGTTTAGGGTTAGGATTAAGGTTAAGGTGAGGCTGAGTGTGAGGGTTAGGTTGAGGGTTAGGCTTAGGCTTACGGTTAGGCTGAGGGTGAGTGTAGGGATGAGTGATGGTTCTGGTTAAGGTTAGGTTGAGGGTTAGGATGAGGGTTAGGGTTAGGATTAGTGTTAGGGCGAGGGCTAGGGTGAGTGTTAGTTTCGGGGTTAGGTTTAGGCTTAGGGTTAGGCTGAGGCTGAGGCTGAATTTGAAAGTGAAGGTTAGGTTTAGGTTGATGTTTAGGGTTAAGGTTAGGGTGAGGGATAGGATGAGGGTTATTGTTTAGGGTGAGGTTTAGGATGAGGGTGACTGTAAGAGAAAAGGTGAGGTTAGGCTGAGGGTGAGGGTTATGGTAAGGGTGAGGTTTCGGGTTAGGGTGATGGTGAGGGTTAGATTGAGGATTAGTGTTAGGGTTAGTGTGAGGTTTAGGGTGAGGATGAGAGTTAGGGTGAGGGTTAGGGCAAGGGTGAAGTTGAGGGTTAGGGTTAGGGTTAGGGTGTGGTTTAGGTTTAGGGTGATGGTTAGCGTTAGTGTGAGGGTTAGGGTTAGGGTTGGTGTTAGTTTTAAGCTGAGGGTAAGTGTTAAGGTAAGGTTTAGGTTTAGGGTGAGGTTTAGGATTAGGGTTAGGGTTAGGATTAGTTTGAGGGTGAGGGTTAGGGTGGAATTTAGTGTGGAGGTGAGGTTGCGAGTTAGGGTTAGGATTAGAATTAGGGTTAAGTTGAGGGTGAGTGTTAGGGTTAGGGTTAGGGATAGGATTAGATTTAGGGTTAGGGTGAGGGTGAGGTCATGGTTAGGGTGAGCGTTGGGGTTAGTGTTAGAGTGAGGGTTAGGGTGTGGGTTAGCTTTGGCTTAGGGTTTTGGTATAGGCTATGGTGAGGGTGATGGTTAGGGTTAGGGTTAGGGTGAGCATTAGGCTACGGGTTAGGGTTAGTATTAGGGTTAGGGTTGGGGTTAGGGTTAGGCTTAATGTTAGGCAGAGGTTGAGGGTCAGGGTGAGGTTTAGGGTTAGGGTGAGGGTGAGGTTTAGGGTTAGAGTTAGTGTTCGTGTGATGGTTAGGGTTAAGGTTAGGCTTCCGTTTAGGGTTAGGGTGAGGGTGAGTGTGAGGGTCAGTGTTAGTCTTAGTCTTAGGCTTATGCTTAGGCCGAGCGTGAAGGTGAGGGTGAGGTTTAGGGTTAGCAGTAGGTTTAGGGTGAGGGCTAGAGTGAGGATGAGGGTTAAGGTTAGCATTAGGATGAGGTTTAGGGTTAGGGTTACGGTGAGGGTGAGGGTTAGGGTTACGGTTAGGGTTAAGGTGAGGGTTTGGGTTAGGGTTAGTGTTAGGGTGAGGGTCAGGGTTAGTGTTTGGGTTAGTGTAATAGTTAGGGTTAGGGTTAGAGTTACAGTGAGGGTGAGGGTGAAGGTGAGGATTAGGATAAGAGTTAGGGTGAGGTTTAGGGATAGGGTTATGGTTAGGGTGAAGATGAGGTTTAGGGTAAGTTTTAGGCTTTGGGGGAGGGTTAGGGTGAGGGTTAGGGTTAGGGTTAGTGTTAGGCTTGGGGTTAGGTTGAGGGTTAAGTTGAGGTTTAAAATTATGGATAGGGTTAGTTTTAGGATTAGGTTTACGGTGAGGGTGAGTGTGAGGGTTAGGGTTAGGGTTCGTTTAGGCTTAGGGTTAGGCTGAGTGTATGGGTGGGGATGAGGATTAGGTTTAGAATGATGGTTAGGGTTCTGGTTAGGTTAAGGGTTAGTATGAGGGTTAGGGTTAGAATTAGGGTTAGGGTGAGGGCTAGGTTGAGGGCTAGGGTGAGGGTGAGGTTTAGGGTAAGGATGAGGGTTAGGGTTAAGTTGAGTGTTAGGTTGAGGGTGAGGGTTAGAGTTACAGTTAGGTTTAGGTTTAGGGTGAGGGTGAGGTTTAGGGTTAAAGTTAGGGTTAAGGTGAGGGATAGGGTTTAGGTTTACGGTTAGGATTAGTGTTAGGGTTAGGGTTAGGGTGAGGTTTAGGGTTGGATTTAGGGTTAGTTTTAGGGTTAGGGTTAGGATGAGGGTGAGGGTTAGGGTTACAATTAGGTTTAGTGTGAGGGCTACGGTGAGGGTGAATGTTATTTTTAGGGTTAGGGTGAGGTTTAGGGTTAGGGTTAGGGTTAGGGTTACGGTGAGGGTGAAGGTTAGGGTTAGGGTGAGGGTTAGGTTTAGGTTTAGGGTGAGGGTGAGGGTTAGGATTAGGGTTAGGGTTAGAGTTACAGTGAGGGTGAGGGGGAGGCTGAGGGTTAGGATCAGGTTTAGGGTGAGGTTTAGGTTTAGGGTTATGGTTAGTGTGAGGGTGAGGTTTAGTGTTAGAGGTAGGGTTAGGGTGAGGGTTAGGGTGAAGGTTGGGTTGAGGTTTAATGTTAGGGTTAGGGTTACCTTTAGGATTAGGTTTATGATGAGGGTGAGTGTGAGGGTTAGGGTTCAGCTTAGGCTTAGGATTAGGCTGAGAGTATGGGTGGGGGATGAGGATTAGGTTTAGAATGTTGGTTAGATTTATGTTTAGGTTAAGGTTAGGATGAGGTTTAGGGTTCGAATTAGGGTTCTGGTGAGGGCTAGGGTGAGGGTGAGGGTTAAGGTTAGGTTTAGGCTTAGGCTTATGGTTAGGCTGAGGCTGAGGGTGAGGGTGAGGGTTAGGGTTAGAGAGAGGTATAGGGTGAGGGTGACGGTAAGTGTAAAGGTGAGGGTTAGGCTGAAGGTGAGGGTTAGGGTTAGGGTGAGGATGAGGGTTAAATTGAGGATTAGGGTTAGGGTTAGTTTGAGATTTAGGGTGAGGAATAGGGTTAGGGTTAGGGTGAGGTTTAGGGTTAGGGTGATGGTTAGGGTTAGTGTGAGGGTTAGTGTTAGGGTTAGGGTTAGTGTTAGGGTGAGGGTAAGTGTTAGGGTGAGGGTTAATGTTAGGGTGAAGGTTATGGTTAGGATGAGGGTTAGGGTTAGGGATAGGGTTATTGTTAGGGTTAAGGTTAGGCTTACGGTTACATTGAGGGTGAGGGTGAGGTGAAGGGTTAGGGTTAGGGTGAGGTTTACCTGGAGGGTTAGGGTTACAGTTACGGTTAGGGTTGAGGTGAGGTTTAGGGTTAGAGTTAGGTTTAGTGTTATTGTTGGGGTTAGGGTAAGGTTTAGGGTTAGTTTTAGGCTTAGGTTTAGGCTAAGCATGGGGGTGTGGGTTAGGGTTAGGGTTAGGGTGGGGTTTAGGGTTAGGGTTAGAGTGAAGGTGAGGTTGAGGGTTAGGGTTAGTGTTTGTGTCAAGGATAGGGTTAGAGTGAGAGTTAAAAAGAGGGTTAGGATTAGGGTTAGGGTTAGGATTAGTGTTAAGGTGAGGGTGAGTGTGTGTGTTAGGGATAGGTTTATGGTTAGGTTTAGGATTAGGGTTACGGTTAAGGTTTAGGGTTAGGGTGAGGGTTAGGGTTAGGGTGAGGTTTAGTGTTAGGGTTAGGGTTAGAGTTAGGATTAGGTTGAGGGTTAGGTTTAGGGGTAGAGTTAGGGTTAGGGTGAGGGTTAGGGTTATGGTTAGGGTGAGGGTTAGGGAGAGGGTTATGGTTATGGTGAGGGTTAGGGTGGGGGTGATGGTAAGGGTAAACGTGAGGTTTAGGCTGAGGGTGAGAGTTATGGTAATGGTGAGGGTTAGGGTTAGGGTGAGTGTTAGGGGTAGGGGTAGGGTGAGGGTGAGGGTTAGATTGAAGATTAGTGTTAGGGTTAGGGTGAGTTTTAGGGTGAGGAGGAGGGTTAGGGTTAGGTTGAGGGCTAGGGTGAAGATGAGGGTTAGAGTTAGGGTTAGGGTCAGGTTTAAGGTTGGGGTGATGGTTAGGGTTAGTTTGAGGGTTATCTAGTGTTAGGGTAGGTGTTAGGGTGAGGGTAAGTGTTAGGGTGAGGGTTAGGTTTAGGGTGAGGATTATGTTTATTGTGAGGGTTAGGGTTAGGGTTAGGGTTATTGTTAGGGTTAGGGTATCGGTTATGGTCACGGTGAGGGTCAGGGTGAGGTTAAGTTTAGGGTTAGGGATAGAGTTAGGGTTAAGGTGAGAGTGAGATTTAGGATTAGAGTTAGGGTTAGTGTTTGGGTTAGGGTTAGGGTGAGGGTTACGGTTAGAGTTAGGCTTAGGCTTAGGCTTAGGCTTAGGCCTAGCATGAGGGTGAGGGTTAGAGTTAGGGTTAGGGTGAGGGTTAGGATAAGGTTTAGGGTTAGGAATAGGGTTAGGGTGAGGGCTAGGGTGAGGGTTAGAGTTACAGTGAGGGTGAGGGTTAGGGGGAGGGTGAGGGTGAGGTTTGGTGTTAGGGGTAGGGTTAGGGTTAGGTTTTGGGTGAGGTTTATGGTTAGATTTAGGGTTAGGGAGAGGGTTAGTTCGTGGGTTAGAGTTAGGGTTAATATTAGGGTTCAGGTTAGGGTGAGGGTTAGGTTGAGGTTAAGTGTTAGGGGTAGGGTTAGGATTTGGATTAGGGTTAGGGTGAGGGTGAGTGACAGTGTTAGGGTTAGGGTTAGGCTTCGGCTTAGGGTTAGGCTGAGGGTGAGTGTGGGTGTGAGGATTAGGGTTAGGGTGGTTGTTAGGTTTAGGCTTAGGGTGAGGGTTAGGATGAGGCTTAGGGTTAGGATTTAGGGTTAGGTTGAGGGCTCGGGAGAGGGTGAGGGTTAGGGTAAGGGTTAGGCTTAGGCTTAGGGTTCGGCTGAGCTTGAGGTTGAGGGTGAGGGGTTAGGGTTAGGCTGATGGTTAGGTTTACTGTTAGGGTGAGTTTTAGGATGAGGTTTAGGTTTAGGGGGAGGGTTAGGGTGAGGATGTTGGTAAGGGTAAAGGTGAGGTTTCGTCTGAGGTTGAGGGTTAAGATAAGGGTGTGGTTTAGGGTTAAGTTTAGGGTTAGAGTAAGGGTTAGGTTTCAGATTAGGGTGAGGGTTAGATTAAGGATTAGGGTTAGAGTTAGTGTGAGGTTTAGGGGGAAGATGAGGGTGAGGGTTAGGGTGTGGGTGAGGGTTAGAATTAGGGTTATGGTGAGTGTGATGGTAAGCCTAAATGTGAGGATTAGGCTAAGGCTGAGGGTTAAGATAAGGGTGAGGGTAAGTGTTAGGGTGAGGGTTAGGGTTAGGGTGAGTGTTAAGTTTAGGGTGAGGGTTAGAGTTAGGGTTACCGTTATTGTTAGGGTTAGGGTTAGGGTTACCCTTACAGTGAGGGTGAGGGATAGTGTTAGGTTTAGGGTGAGGGATAGTGTTAGGTTTAGGGTGAGGTTTAGGGTTAGGGTTATGGTTAGAGTTTCGGTTAGGATTAGGATTAGGTTTAGGGTGAAGGCTAAGGTGAGGGTGAGGGTTAGGGTTAGGGTTAGGGTTAGGTTTAGGGTTAGAGTGAGGGTGAGTGTGTGGGTTAGGGTTAGGTTTAGGGTTAGGCTTAGGGTTAGGCTAAGGGTGAGGTTGAGGGTGGGGGTTAGGGTTAGGGTGAGGGTTAGGTTTAGGGTTAGGGTGAATGTTAGGATGAGGGTTAAGGTTAGCATTAGGGTTAGGTTGAGGGCTAGGGTGAGTGTGAGGTTTAGGGTTAGTGTTAGAGTGAGGGTGAGGTTTAGGGTTAGGGTGAGGAATAGGGTGAGGTTTAGGGTTAGGGTTAGTTTTAGGGTTAGGGTTAGGGTGAGGGTTAGGGTTTGGATGAGGGTTAAGATTACAATTAAGTTTTGGGTGAGCTCTAGGGTGACGGTGAGTGTTATTGTTAGGGTTAGGGTGAGGTTTAGGGTTAGGGTTAGGGTTAGGTTTATGGTGAGGGAGAGGGTTAGGGTTAGGGTGAGGGTGAAGGTTAGGATTAGGGTTATGGTTAGAGTTACTGTGAGAGTTAGGGTGAGGGTGAGGGTTAGGATCAGGTTTACGGTGAGGTTTAGGGATAGGGTTATTGTTAGGGTGAGTGTGAGGTTTAGGGTTAGAGTTCTTGTTAGGGGGAGGGTTAGTGTGAGCGTTAGGGTTAGGGTCAGTGTTAGTATTAGGGTTAGGGTGAGAGTTAAGTTGAGGTTTAATGTTAGGGTTAGCGTTAGGTTTAGGATTAGGTTTACGGTGAGGGTGAGTCTGATGGCTAGGGTTAGGGTTCGGCTTAGGCTTAGGGTTTTGCTGAAGGTATGGTATGGGGATGAGGACTAGGTATAAAAAGTTGGTTAGGTTTATGGTTAGGTTAAGGGTAAGGATGAGGGTTAAGGTTAAGATTAGTGTTCAGGTGAGGGTGAGGGTTAACGTTAGGTTTAGGCTTAGGCTTGGTGTTAGGCTGAGGCTGAGGGTGAGGGTGAGGGTTAGGGTTAGGGTGATGTTTGGGGTTACCATTAGGGTGAGGGTTAGGATGAGGATTAGGGTTAGGGTGAGGGTTACGGTGAGGGTTAGGTTGAGGGTGACGGTAAGGGTAAAGATGAGGGTTAGGCTGAGGGTGAGGGGTAGGGTAAGGGTGAGGGTTAGGGTTAGCGTGTGGGTTAGGTTTAGGTTGAGGATTAGTGTTAGGGTTAGTGTGAGGTTTAGGGTGAGGATGAGGGTTAGCGTAAGGTTGAGTGCTAGGTTGAGGGTGAGGGTTAGGATCAGGGTGAGGTTTAGGACTAGTGTGATGGTGAGGGTTAGTGTGAGGGTTAGTGTTAGGTTTAGGGTTAGTGTTAGGGTGAGGGTAAATGTTAGGGTGAGGGTTATTGTTATGGTGAAAGTTATGGTTAGGATGAAGGTTATGGTTATGGTTAAGGTTATTGTTAGGGTTAGGGTTAGGGTTACGTTTACGGTGAGGGTAAGGGTTAGGGTTAGGGTGAGGTTTAGGTTTAGGGTTAGGGTTAGAGTTAGGGTTAAGGTGAGGTTGAAGTTTAGGATTAGAGTTAAGTTTAGTGTTATTGTTGGGGTTAGGGTGAGGTTTAGGTTTAGTTTTAGGCTTAGGCTTAGGGTTAGTCTTAGGCCGAGCAAAGGGTGAGGATTAGCTTTAGGGTTAGGGTGGGGTTTGGGGTTAGGGTTAGGTTGAGGGTGAGGTTGAGGGTTCGATATAGGGTTAGGGTGAGGGTTAGAGGGAGGGTTAGGGTTAGTGTTAGGGTGACGGTAAGTGTTAGGGTGAGGGTTAGGAATAGAGTTAGGGTTATTCTTAGGTTTAGGTTTAGGGTTATGGTTACGGTGAGGGTGAGGATGAGGGTTAGGGTTAGGGTTAGGGTGAGTTTTAGGTTTTGGGTTAGTGTTAGAGTTAGGTTTAGGGTGAGGGTGAGGTTTCGGTTAGAGTTAGGGTTAGGGTGAGGGTTAGGTTGAGGGTTAGGGTTAATGTTCGTGTTAAGGTTAGGGTTAGGGTGAGAGTTAAGGGGAGGTTTAGGGTTTGGGTTAGGGTTAGGATTAGTGTTAGGGTGAGGGTGAGTGGGTGTGTTTGGGATATGTTTATGGTGAGGCTTAGGGTTAGGCTGAGGCTGAGGGTGAGGTTGAGGTTTAGGGTTAGGGTGAGGGTTAGGGTTAGGGTTAGGGTGAGTTTTAGTGTTAGGGTTAGGGTTAGACTTAGGGTTAGGGTGAGGGTGAGGGTTAGGGTTAGGTTTAGGCTTAGGCTTGGTGTTAGGCTGAGGCTGAGGGTGAGGGTGGGGGTTAGGGTTAGGGTGATGTTTGGGGTTACCATTAGGGTGAGGGTTAGGATGAGGATTAGTGTTAGGTGAGGGTTACGGTGAGGGTTAGGTTGAGGGTGACGGTAAGGGTAAAGGTGGGGGTTAGGCTGAGGGTGAGGGGTAGGGTAAGGGTGAGGGTTAGGGTTAGCGTGTGGGTTAGGTTTAGGTTGAGGATTAGTGTTAGGTTTAGTGTGAGGTTTAGGGTGAGGATGAGGGTTAGCGTTAGGTTGAGGGCTAGGTTGAGGGTGAGGGTTAGGATCAGGGTGAGGTTTAGGATTAGTGTGATGGTTAGGGTTAGTGTGAGGGTTAGTGTTAGGGTTAGGGTTAGTGTTAGGGTTAGGGTAAATGTTAGGGTGAGGGTTATTGTTATGGTGAAATTTATGGTTAGGATGAAGGTTATGGTTATGGTTAAGGTTATTGTTAGGGTTAGGGTTAGGGTTACGTTTACGGTGAGGGTGAGGGTTAGGGTTAGGGTGAGGTTTAGGTTTAGGGTTAGGGTTAGAGTTAGGGTTTAGGTGAGGTTGAAGTTTAGGATTAGAGTTAGGTTTAGTGTTATTTTTGTTGTTAGGGTGAGGTTTAGGTTTAGTTTTAGGCTTAGGCTTAGGGTTAGTCTTAGGCCGAGCAAAGGGTGAGGGTTAGCTTTAGGGTTAGGGTGGGGTTTGGGGTTAGGGTTAGGGTGAGGGTGAGTTTGAGGGTTCGATATAGGGTTAGGGTGAGGGTTAGAGGGAGGGTTAGGGTTAGTGTTAGGGTGACGGTAAGTGTTAGGGTGAGGGTTAGGAATAGAGTTAGGGTTATTCTTAGGTTTAGGTTTAGGATTATGGTTACGGTGAGGTTGAGGATGAGGGTTAGGGTTAGGGTTAGGGTGAGTTTTAGGTTTTGGGTTAGTGTTAGAGTTAGGTTTAGGGTGAGGGTGAGGTTTCGGTTAGAGTTAGGGTTAGGGTGAGGGTTAGGTTGAGGGTTAGGGTTAATGTTCGTGTTAAGGTTTGGGTTAGGGTGAGAGTTAAGGGGAGGTTTAGGGTTTGGGTTAGGGTTAGGATTAGTGTTAGGGTGAGGGTGAGTGTGTGTGTTTGGGATATGTTTATGGTGAGGCTTAGGGTTAGGCTGAGGCTGAGGGTGAGGGTGAGGTTTAGTGTTAGGGTGAGGGTTAGGGTTAGGGTTAGGGTGAGTTTTAGTGTTAGGGTTAGGGTTAGAGTTAGGGTTAGGGTGAGGGTGAGGTTTAGGGGTAGAGTTAGGGTTAGGGTTAGGAATAGGGTGAGGATGAGATTTAGGGTGAGGGTTAGGGTGGGGGTGACGGTAAGGGTAAACATGAGGTTTAGGCTGAGTGCAAGAGTTACGGTAATGGTGAAGGTTAGGGTTAGGGTGAGTGTTAGGGTTAGGGTGAGGCTGAGGGTGTGGGTTAGATTGAGTATTAGTGTTCGGGTTAGGGTGAGGTTTAGAGTGAGGATGAGTGTTAGGGTTAGGTTGAGGGCTGGGGTGAGGGTGAGGATTAGGGTTAGGGTTAGGCTTAGGCTTAGGTTTAGGCTGAGGATGAGTATGGGGGTGAGGATTACGGTTAGGGTTAGGGTTATTGTTAGTTTTATGATTAGGGTTAAGTTTGAGGTGAGGGTGAGGCTGAGGGTGGGGGTGAGGATTAGGGTTAGAGTGATGGTTAGGGTTAGGGTTAGTGTTTTTCGTATGGTTAGGGTTAGAATTAAGGTGAGGTTGAGGGTGCGGGTGAGGATTAGGGTTATGGTTAGGGTGGGGTTTTGGATTAGAGTGAGGGTTAGGTTTACAGTTAGACATAGGGTTAAGGGGGGGGTGACAATGAGGTTTAGGGTTAGGGATAGTGTTAAGGTTAGGGTAAGGGTGAGGGTTAGGTGGAAGTTTAGGGTTAGGTTTAGGGTTAGGGTTAGTGTCAGGGTTAGTTTTAGGGTTAGGGTTAGTGTTAGTGTGAGGGTAAGTGTTAGGGTGAGGGTTTGGGTTAGGATGAGGGTTATGGTTAGAGTGAGGGTTAGCATTATGTTTAGGGTTATTGTTAGGGTTAGGTTTAGGGTTAAGGTTAAGGTGAGGGTGAGGGTGAGGGTTAGGTTTAGGGTTAGGGTGAGGTTTAGTGTTTCAGTTAGGGTTAGAGTTAGGTTTAGGGTGAGGGTGAGGTTTAGGATTAGAGTTCGGGTTAGGGGAGGGTTAGGTTGAGGATTAGGGTTAGGGTTAGTGTTAGGGTTATGGTTAGGGTGAGAGTTAGAGCGAGGCTTAGGGTTAGGGTTAGGTTTAGGGTTAGGATAAGGGTAAAGCTGAAGGTGATTGTGTGTGTTAGGGTTAGGTTTAGGGTTAGGCTTAGGCTTAGGCTGATGGTGAGTTTGAGGGTGAGAGTTAGGGTTAGGGTGATGGTTAGGGTTAGGGTTAGGGGGAGGGTTAGGATGAGGGTTAGGATTAGGATTAGGGTTAGGGTGAGGGCTAGGGTGAGGGTGAGGTTTAGGGTTAGGGTTAGGATGAGGTTTAGGTTTATGGTTAGGGTTAGGATGAGCGTGAGGTTTCGGGTTAGAGTTAGGGTTAGGATGTGGCTGAGGGTGAGGGTTAGGGTTAGGGTTAGTGTTAGGGTTAGGGTTAAGGTGAGGGTTAGGGTGAGGTTGAGGCTTTGGGTTATGGTTATTATTAGGATTAAATTTAGGGTTTGGGTGAGGTTTAGGGTTAGGGTGAGTGTAACGTTTAGGGTTAGGGTTAGGGTTAGGTTGAGGGTGAGGGTGATGGTGAGAGTTAGGGTTAGGGTGAGGGTTAGGGTTAGGGTTAGGGTGAGGTTTAGGGTAGGGGTTTTGGTGAGGGTGACAGTTAGGATTAGGTTGAGGGTTAGGGTTAGGTTTAGGGTTGGGGTGAGGGTGAGAGTGAGGGTTAAGGTTAGTGTTAGGGTCAGGGTTAGGATGAGGGTTAGGGTGAGAATTCGGTTTAGGGTTATGGCTAGGGTGAGGGTGAGGATTATGGTTAGTGTTAGGGTGAGCTTTAGAGTTATGGGTAGGGTTACGGTTATGGTGAAGGTGAGGTGTAGGGTAGAGTTACATTTAGGGTCAGGCTGAAGCCTAGCATTAGGGTTCGGGTTAGTGTGAGAATTAGGGTTAGGTTGAGGGTTAGGGTGAGTGTGAGGTTTAGGGTTCGGGTTAGGGTGAGGGTAAGTGTTAGGATGAGGGTTAAGCTTAGGTTGAAGGATATGGTTAGGATGAGGGTTAGGGTTAGGTTAGGGTTATTGTAAGTGTTAATGTTTGGGTTATGGTTACAGTGAGGGAGAGGGTGAGGATTAGGATAAAGGTTAGGGTGAGTTTTAGATTTAGGGTTAGGGTTAGAGTTAGGGTTAGGTTTAGGGTGAGGGTTAGCATGAGGGTTAGGGTTAGGATTAGTGTTAGGATGAGGGCTAGGGTGAGGGTGAGGTTTAGGGTAAGGCTTAGGGTGAGGTTTAGTGTTCGGTTTAGGTTTAGGGTTAGGGAGAGGGTTAGGTTCAGGTTACGGTGAGGGTTAGGGTTAGGGTTAGGTTGAGGGTTAGAATTAGGTTTAGGGTTAGGTTGAAGATTAGGGTTAGATTTAGGGTGAGGGTTAGGATGAGGGTTAGGGTTAAAATTAGGTTTAGGGTGAGGGCTAGGTTGAGGGTGAGGGTTAGGGTTAGGGTTAAAGTGAGGTTTAGGTTTAGAGGTAGCGTTAGGGTGAGGGTTAGGGTTCGTGTTTTGCTGAGGGTGAGGGTTAGGTTTGGGGTGAGGGTTAGGTTGAGGACTAAGGTGAGGGTGAGTGTTAGCGTTAGGGTTAGCGTTAGGGTGAGGGTTAGGTTTAGGTTTAGGGTTATGTTTAGGGTTAGGATTAAGGTTAGGGTGAGGGTGAGTGTGAGTGTTAGGCTTGGGGTTAGGCTTAGGCTTAGGGTTAGGCTGAGGGTGCATTTGGGGATGAGGATTAGGTTTAGAGTGATGGTACTGGTTAAGGTTCGGTTGAGGTTTAGGATGAGGGTTACGGTTAGGATTAGGGTTAGGGTGAGGGCTAGGGTGAGTGTGAGGTTTGGGGTTAGGTTTAGGCTTAGGGTTAGGTTTAGGCTGAGGCTAAAGTTGAGGGTGAGGGTTAGGGTTAGGGTGATGGTTAGGGTTACGGTTAGGGTAAGGGATAGGATGAGGGTTGTGGTTTAGGGTGAGGGTTAGGATGAGGGTGACTGTAAGAGAAAAGGTGAGGTTTAGGCTGAGGGTGAGGTTTATGGTAAGGGTGTGGTTTAGGGTTAGCGTGAGGGTGAGGGTTAGACTGAGGATTAGTGTTAGGGTTAGTGTGAGGTTTAGGGTGAGGATGAGGGTTAGGGTTAGCGTGAGGACTAGGGTGAAGTTGAGGGTTAGGGTTAGGGTTAGGGTGAGGTTTAGGTTTAGGGTGATGGTTAGTGTTAGTGTGAGGGTTAGTGCTAGGGTTAGTGTTAGTTTTAAGATGAGGATAAGTGTTAGGGTAAGGTTTAGGTTTAGAGTGAGGTTTAGGATTAGGGTTAGGGTTAGGGTGAGGGTGAGGTTTAGGGTTAGAGTTAGGGTTAGGGTGAGGGTTAGGGTTAGGGTTACGGTTAGCGTTAGTGTTAGGAGTAGGATTAGGGTTAAGGTGAGGGTGAGTGTTATGGTTAGGGTTAGGGTTAGGATTAGAGTTACGGTTTGAGTGAGGGTGAGGGTTATGGTTAGCGTGAGCTTTGGGCTTAGGGTTAGAGTGAGAGTTAGGTTGAGGGTTAGGCTTAGGCTTAGGTTTTGGGTATGGGCTATGGTGAGGGTGAGGGTTAGTGTTAGGGTTAGGTTTAGGGTGAGCGTTAGGGTGGGGGTTAGGGTTAGTATTAGGGTTAGTGTTGGGGTTAGGGTTAGGCTTAATGTTAGGCAGAGGGTGAGGGTGAGGGTGAGGTTTAGGGTTAGGGTGAGGGTGAGGTTTAGGGTTAGAGTTAGCTTTCAGGTGAGGGTTAGTGTGAGGGTTAGGGTTAGGGTTAAGGTTACGGTTAGGGTTAGGGTGAGGGTGACTGTGAGGGTCAGGGTTAGTCTTAGGCTTAGGCTTGGGCTTAGGCCGAGCGTGAAGGTGAGGGTGAAGTTTAGGGTTAGCATTAGGTTTAGGGTGAGGGCTAGAGTGAGGATGAGCGTTAGGGTTAGCGTTAGGCTGAGTTTAGGGTTAGGTTTACCGTGAGGTTGAGGGTTAGGGTTAGGGTTAGGGTCAAGGTGAGGGTTTGGTTTAGGGTTAGGGTGAGGGTCAGCGTTAGGGTTAGTGTTTGGGTTAGTGTAATAGTTAGGGTTAGGGTTAGAGTTACAGTGAGGGTGAGGGTGAGGGTTAAGATCAGGTTTGGGTGAGGTTTAGGGTAAGGGTTATGGTTAGGGTGAGGATGAGGTTTAGGGTTAGAGTTAGGGTTTTGGGGAGGGTTAGGGTGAGGGTTAGGATTAGGGTTAGGGTCAGGTTTAGGTTTAGGTTTAGCGTTAGGGTTATAGTTAGGGTTAGGTTTAGGGTTAGGGTTATTGTTAGGGTGAGGGTTAGGTTTATTTTTAGTGTTATGTTTAGGGTTAAGTTTGCGGTTCGGGTGAGGCTGAGGGTGAGGCTTATGTTTAGGGTTATGTTTAGGGTTAGGACTAGTGTTAGTGTTAGGGTTAGGGTGAGGTTTAGGGTGAGGGTGAGGGTTAGGGTTAAGGTTAGGATTAGGGTTTGGTTTACGGTGAGGGTGAGGGTGAGGTTTAGGGATAGCGTGAGGGTTGGGGTTAGGGTTAGAGTGAAGATTAGGGTGATGGTTAGGCTTAGGCTTAGGTTTAGGGTGTGGGCTAGGGTGAGGTTGAGGGTTAGGGTGAGTGTTAGGGTGAGGGTTTGGGTTAGGGTTAGTGTTAAGGTTAGGGTTGGAGTTAGGGTTAGGCTTTGTGTTAGGGGGAGTGAGAGGGGGAGGGTTAGGATTAAGTGAGGGTGAGGTTTAGGGTTATATTTAGCGTTAGGTTGAGGGCTAGTGTTAGTGTTAGGGTTAGTGTTACAGTTATGATTAGGGTGAAGGTGAGTGTGAGGGATAGGGTTAGTCTTAGGCTTAGGCTTAGGCTTAGGCAGAGCATGAGGGTGAGGGTGAGGGTTAAGGTTAGTGTGAGGATTAGGGTTTTAGGGTTAGGGTGAGGGTTAGGATGAGGTTTAGGGTTAGGATTAGGGTTTGGGTGAGGGCTAGAGTGAGGATGAGGCTTATGGTTAGCGTTAGGGTGTGGTTTAGAGTTAGGGTTAGGGTTAGAGTTACAGTGAGTTTGAGGGTTAGGCTTAGGTTTAGCGTTAGGGTTATTGTTATGGTTAGAGTTAAGTTGAGGGTAGGGGTGAGGGTGCAGATTAGGTTTAGGATTAGGGTGAGGTTTAGATTTAGGGTTTGGGTTAGTTTGAGTGTTAAGTTTAGGGTTAGAGTGAGGTTTAGGATGAGGTTCAGGATTAGGATTAGGGTTAGGTTGAGGGGTTGGGTGAGGGTTAGGGTTAGGGATAGGGTTAGGTTTTTGATTAGGGTTAGGGTGAGGGTGAGTGTGAGGATTAGGGTTAGGTTTAGGCTTAGGGTTAGGGTTAGGCTTAGGGTTAGGGTGAGGGTTAGGGTTATTGTTTGGGTAAGCATGAGGGTGAAGGTGAGGATTAGGGTTAGGGTTAGGGTTAGGGTTTGGGTTAGGTTTGGGGTTAGGGTTAGTGTTTCGGTTAGGGTTAGGGTTACGGTTAGGGTTTGGGTTACAGTGAGGGTTAGGGTTAGGTTTAGGGTTAGGATTAGGGTTAGGCTGAGGGTGAGGTTGGTGGTGAGGAGTAGGTAAGGGTTAGGGTTAGGTTTAGAGTTACGGTTAGGGTTATTGTTAGTGTTATGGTAAGGGTTAAGTTTGCAGTCAGGGTGAAGCTGAGGGTGAGGTTTATGGTTAGTGTTAGGGTTAGGGTCAGGATTAGTGTTAGTCTTATTGTTGGGTTTCGGTTAGAGTTACAGTGAGATTGACATTGAGGGTGAGGATGAGGGTTAGGGTGAGGTTTATGGTGAGGTTTAGGGTTAGGGTTAGGGTTAGGGTGAAGGTAAGTTTTAGGGTTAGAGTTAGGGTTAGGGGGAGGGTTAGGGTGAGGGTTAGTGTTAGGTTTAGTGTTAGGTTTAGGGTGAGGGTAAGGGTTAGGTTGAAGTTTAGGGATAGGGTTAGGGTTAGGGTTAGGCTTAGGCTTAGGGTAAGGCTGAGGGTGAGTTTGGGGGTTAGGATTAGGGTTAGGGTGATGGTTAGTGTTAGGGTTAGGGTTAATGTTAGGGTTAGGGTTAGAGTTACAGTGAGGGTGAGGGTGCGGGTGAGGGTTAGGGCTAGGGTGAGGTTTAGTGTTGGGGTTAGGGTTAGGATGAGGGTGAGGTTTAGGGTTAGAGTTAGGGTTAGGGGAGGGTTAGGGTGAGGTTTACGGTTAGGGTTAATTTTAGGGTTATGGTGAGTCTTAGGATTAGAGTTAGGGTTATTGTTAGGGTAAGGTTTATGTTTATGGTTACTGTGAGGGTGTGGGTTAAGGTTAGTGTTAGGGTGAGGTTTAGGGTTTGGGTTAGGGTTAGAGTTAGGGTTAGGGTGTGCGTGAGGTTTAGGGTTAGAGTAAGGGTTAGGTTGAGGTTTAGGTTTAGGATTAGTGTTAGGTTTAGGGTTAGGGTGAGAGTTAGGGGGAGGGATAGTGTTAGGGTTAGAGTTAGGATTAGGGTTAGGGTGAGGGTGAGTGTGTGGGTTAGAGTTAGATTTAGTTTTAGGCTTAGGGTTAGGCTGAGGGTGAGTGTGTGTGTTAGGGTTAGGTTTATGGTTAGGCTTAGGGTTAGGCTGAGGGTGAGGTTGAGGGTGAGAAAGTTAGGGTTAGGGTGAGGGTTAGGCTTAGGGATAGGGGGAGGGTTAGGATGAGGTTTAGGGTTAGGATTATGGTTAGTGTGAGGGCTAGGTTGAGGGTGAGGGTTAGTGTTAGGGTTAGGGTGAGGTTTAGGTTTAGGGTTAGGGTTAGGGTTCGGGTCAGGGTGAGGTTTATTGTTAGAGTTAGGTTTAGGGTGAGGTTGAGGGTTTGGGTTAGGATTAGTGTTAATGTTAGGGTTAGGGTTAAGGAGAGGGTTAGGGTGAGGGTGAGTGTTAGGGTTAGGCTTAGAATTACGTTTAGTGTTAGGGTAAGTGTGAAGGTTAGGGTTAGGGTTAGGCTTAGGCTTAGTCTTAGGCTGAGGGTGAGGGTGAGGGTGAGGGTTAGGGTTAGGGTTAGGTTTAGGGCGAGAGTTAGTGTTGGGATAAAGTTTAGGGTTAGGGTGTGTGTTAGGGTAAGGGTTACTGTGAGGGTGAGGGTTAGGGTTAGGTTGAGGCTTAGGGTTATTCTTAGGGTTAGGGTGAAGATCAGGGTTAGGTTTAGGGTGAGGGTGTGTTTTAGAATTAGGATTAGGGTGAGGGCTAGGGTGAGAGTTCTGGTTAGTATTAGAGTTAGGGTGAGGTTTAGGATTAGGGTGAGGGTTAGGATTAGGGTGAGGGTGAGATTTAGGTTTAGAGTTAGGGTTAGGGTGATTCTGAGGGTGAGTGTTAAGGTTAGGGTTATCGTGAGGGTGAGGGTTAGGATTAGGATTAGGGTAATATTTAGGGTGAGTGTGAGGGTTAGGGTTAGGGTTAGGTTTAGGCTTAGGGTTAGGCTGAGTGTGAGGGTGAGGCTTAGGGTTAGGGTTAGGGTTAGGGTTAGGGTGAGGGTAAGGGTTAGGGTTAGGGTTAGGTTTAGGCTTAGGGTTAGGATGAGTGTGAAGGTGAGTGTGTGGGTTAGGGTTAGGGTTAGGTTTAGGGTTAGCATGAGGGTGAGAGTTAGGGTTCAGTGTAAGCTTAGGGTTAGTATGAGAGTTAGGGTTAGGGTTACGGTCAGCATGAGGGTTAGGTTTAGGTTGAGGATTATTGTTATGGTTAGGGTTAGTTTGAGTGTTAAGGTTAGGGTTAGGGTGAGGGTTCGCATGAGGATTAGGGTTCGGCTTAGGCTTCAGCCCAGGCCGAGCATGAGGGTGAGTGTTAGGGTTAGGGTGAGGGTTACAATGAGGTTTAGGGTTAGGATTAGGGTTAGTGTGAGAGCTAGCATGAGGGTTAGGGTGAGGGTTAGGGTTAGAAATAGGGTTAGGTTTAGGATTAGGGTTAGGGTGAGGATTAGGGTTCGGGTTGGTGATAGGGTGAGTGTGAGGCTGAGTATTATGGTTAGCTTTAGGGTTAGGGTTAGGTTTAGGGTAAGGGTTAGGGTTAGGGTTATGGTTAGGGTTAAGGTGAGGTTTAGGATTAGGCTTAGGGTTTGGCTGAGGGTGACAGTGGGGGTAAGGATTAGGGTTATGTTTAGGGTTAGGGTTATTGTTAATGTTATGGTTAGGGTTAAGTTTGCTGTGAGGGTGTGGCTGAGGCTGAGGTTTATGTTTAGGTTTAAGGTTAGGCTTAGGCTTAGTCTTAGGCTTAAGGTTAGGCTGAGGGTGATTGAGGGGGTGAGAATTAGGGTTAGGTTTAGGGTTAGGGTTAGGGTTAGGGTTAGGGTTATGGTTAGTGTTATGGTTAGGATTAAGTTTGCAATGAGGCTGAGGGTGACGATTATGTTTAGGGTTAGTTTTTGGGTTAGCGTTAGGGTTACTATTAGGTTTAGGGTTAGAGTTACAGTGAGGTTGAGGGTGAGTGTGTGGGTTAGGGTTAGGGTTAGGGTAAGGGTGAGGGTGAGATTTAGGGATAGACTAAGTTTTAGAGGGAGGTTTAGGGTGAGGTTTAGGGCTAGGGTTAGTGTTAGGGTAAGGGTGAGGGAGAGGGTTAGGTTGAGGTTTAGGGATAGTGTTAGGTTTAGGATTAGGTTTAGGTTGACGGTGAGTGTGAGGTTTAGGGTGAGGGTTAGGCTTAGGCTTAGGCTTAGGTTTAGGCTGAGGGTGAGGTTGAGAGTGAGGATAAGGGTAAGGGTGATGATTAGGTTTACGGTTTGGGTGAGGGTTAGGATGAGATTTAGGGTTAGGTTGAGGGTTAGGGTGATGATGATGGTAAGGGTAAAGGTGAGGTTTATGCTGAGGGTGAGGTTTTCGTTAAGGGTGAGGGTTAGGGTTACGTTTAGTGTTAGGGTAAGGGTTAGGTTTAGGGTTAGGTTGAGGGTCATATTGAGGATTAGGGTTAGGGTTAGTGTGAGGTTTAGGGTGAGGATGAGGGTTAGGGTTTAGGTGAGGGTGAGGTTTAGAATTAGGGTTAGGGTGAGGGTGAGGTTTAGGTTTAGGGTTAGGGTTAGGGTGAGGTTTAGGGTTTGGGTTAGGGTTAGAGTTAGATTTAGGGAGTGGGTGAGGTTTAGGATTAGAGTTAAGGTTAGGGTGAGGGTTAGGGTGAGGATGTTGGTAAAGGTAATGGTGAGGTTTAGGCTGAGGTTGAGGGTTAAGATTAGGGTGAGTGTTAGGCTTAGGTTTAGGGTTAGGATATGGGTTAGGTTTAGGTTAGGGTTAGAGTTAGTGTTAGGTGATGGTTAGATTGAGGATTAGGGTTAGGGTTAGTGTGAGGCTTAGGGTGAGGATGAGGGTTAGGGTTAGGGTTAGCATGAGGGTTAGAATTAGGGTTAAGGTGATGGCTAGGGTGAGGGTGAGGGTGAGGGTTAGGGTTAGGGTGAGGATTAGGTTTTGGGATAGGGTTAGAGTTAGGTTTAGGGTGATGGTGAGGTTTAGGTTTAGATTTAGTGTTAGGTTTAGGGTTAAGGTGAGCGTTAAGGTGAGGGTGAGGGTTAGGGTAAGGCTTAGGCTTAGGCTTAGGGTTAGGCTGAGCTTGAGGTTGAGGGTGAGGTTTAGGTTTAGGGTGGTGGTTAGGTTTCCGGTTAGGGTGAGGTTTAGGATGAGGTTTAGGGTTAGGTTGATGGTTTGGATGAGGATGATGGTAAGGATAATGGTGAGGTTTAGGCTGAGGTTGAGGGTTAAGATAAGGGTGAGTGTTACGGTTAGGTTTAGGGTTAGGGTAAGGGTTAGGGTTAGGTTAGGGTTAGGGTTAGTGTTAGGTGTTGGTAAGATTGAGGATTAGGGTTAGGGTTAGTGTGAGGTTTAGGGTGAGGATGAGGTGTAGGGTTAGGCTGAGGGTGAGGGTTAGAATTAGGGTTAGGGTGAGGGCTAGGGTGAGGGTGAGGGTTATGTTTAGTGTTAGGGTTGGGGTGAGGTTAAGATTAGGGTGAGGGTTAGGGTTAGTGTGGGGGTGAGTGTTAGGGTTAGGGTTAGTTCTAGGGTGAGGTTAAGTGATATGGTGAGGGTTAGGGTTAGGGTGAGGGTTATGGTTAGGGTGAGGGTTAGGGTTAGGTTTAGGGTGAGGGTGAGGGTGAGGTTTAGGGTTAGATATAGGGTTAGGGTGAGGGTTAGGGTGAGGGTTAGTTTTAGCGTTAGTGTTACGGTTAGGGTGAGGGTGAGGTTTAGGTTGAGGTTCAGGGTTAGGGTTAGGGTTTTGGTTAGATTTACGTTTAGGGTGAGGAGTAGGATGACTTTTTGGTTTAGGGGGAGGGTTATGGTTAGGGTTAAGTTTAGGGTGATGGTAAGTGTTATGGTGAGGGTTAGGGTGAGGGTGATATTTAGGGTTAGATTTAGGGTTAGGGTGAGGTTTAGGTTGAGGGTTAGATTTAGAGTTAGTGTTAGGGTTAGGGTGATCGTTAGGGGGTGGGTTAGGGTTAGCGATAGGTTTAGGATTATGGTTAGGGTGAGTGTGAGTGTGTGTTAGGTTTAGGTTTATGGTTAGGCTTAGGGTTAGGCTGAGGGTGACGTTGATGGTGAGGGTTAGGGTTAAGTTGTGGGTTAGGGTTAGGGTTAGGGGGAGGGTTAGGATCAGGGTTAGGGTGAGGATTAGTGTTAGGGAGAGGCCTAAGGTGATGGTGAACTTTAGGGTTAGGGTTAGGGTAAAGGTGAGATTTAGGTTTAGAGTTAGGGTTAGGGTGAGCCTGAGGGTGAGAGTTAAGGTTAGGTTTAGTGTTAGGGTTAGGGTAAGTTGAGGGTTAGGGTGAGTGTGAGGGTTAGGGTTAGGGTTAGGATTAGGATTAGGATTAGGCTTAGGGTGATTGTGAGGGTTAGGGTTAGGTTTAGGATTAGGATTAGGATTAGGCTGAGGGTGAGGGTGAGGGTGAGGGTGAGGGTTAGGTGAGGGTTAGGGTTAGGGTGAAAGTAAGGGTTCGAGTTAAGTTTAGGGTTAGGGTGAGGGTTAGGGTAAGGATTACTGTGAGAGTGAGGGTTAGGGTTGGGCTTAGTGTTAGGGTGAAGGTTAGGATGCGGGTTAGGGTTAGATTTAGGGTTAGGGTGAGGGCTAGGTGGAGGGTGAAGTTTAGGTTTAGGGTTAGGGTGAGGTTTAGGGTTAGGGTTAGGGTTAGGGTGAGGGTGATGTTTAGGGTTAGAGTTAGGGTTAGGGTGAGGCTGATTGTGATTGTTAGAGTTAGGGTTAGTGTTAGAGTTAGCGTTAGGGTGAGGAATAGTGTGAGGGTGAGGGTTAGGTTTAGGGTTAGGATTAGGATTAGGGTAATAGTTAGGGTGAGTGTGAGGGTTAGGGTTAGGGTTAGGGTTAGGGTTAGGCTCAGGGTGAAGGTGAGGGTGAAGGTTAGGGTTAGGGTGAGGTTTAGGGTTAGGGTTAGGGTGAGAGTTAGGGTTCAGGGTGAGTTTAGGGTTAGGGTGAGGGTTAGGGTTAGCGTTACAGTGAGCGTGAGGGTTAGGATTAGGTTGAGGGTTAGGCTTAGGGTTAGGGTTAGGGTGAGGATTAGTGTTAGGGTTTTAGGTAAGGGTTAGGATTAGAATTAGGGTTAGGAATAGGGTGAGGGTGAGGGCTAAGGTGAGGGTGAGGGTTACTGTTAGTGTTACGGTGAGGTTTAGGTTTAGGGTTAGGGTGAGGGTGAGGGTTTGAATGAGGTTTAGGGTTCCAGTGAGGGTGAGAGTTAGGGTTTGGGTGACGGTAAGTTTAAAGGTGAGGGTTAGCCTGAGTGTTAGGATAAGGGTTAGGGTTAGGGTTAGGATTAGTGTTATTGTTAAGTTTATGGTTAGACTTACGGTGAGGGTGAGGGTGAGGGTCAGGTTGAAGTTTAGGGTTAGAGTGAGGTTTAGGGTTAGGGTTAGGTTGAGGGTGAGGTTTATTGTTAGATTTAGGGTTAGCGGGAGGGTTAGTTCGTGGGTTAGAGTTAGGGTTAGTGTTAGGGTTAAGGTTAGGGTGAAGGTTAGGTTGAGGTTAAGGGTTAGGGTTTGGGTTAGGGTTATGATTATGGTTAGGGTTAGGGTTAGGGATAGAGTTAGGTTTAGGTTGAGGGTGAGGTTTAGTGTTAGAGTTACGGTTAGGGTGAGGGTTAGGTTGAGTGTTAGGGTTAGGGTTAGTGTTAGGGTTAGGGTTAGGGTGAAATTTAGGGGGAGGGTAAGGGTTAGGGATAGGTTTAAGATTAGGGTTAGGATGATTGTCAGTGTGTGCGTTAGGGTTAGGTTTAGGTTTAGGCTTAGGGTTAGGCTGAGGTTGAGGTTCATGGTGAGGATTAGGGTTCGATTTAGGGTTAGGGGGAGGGTGAGGTTTAGGGTTAGAGTTAGGGTTAGGGTGAGGCTGAGGGTGAGGGTTAGGGTTAGGGTTACTGTTAGGGTTAGAGTTAAGTTGAGGGTTAGGGTGAGGATGCAAGTTAGGGTTAGGTTTAGGATTTGGATTAGGATTAGGCTTAGGGTGTTTGTGAGGGTTAGGGTTAGAGTGAGGATTAGGGTTAGGGTTAGGGTGAGGTTTAGGGTTCGGGTTAAGTTTAGGGTTAAGGTGAGTGTTAGGGTAAGGGTTTCAGTGAGGGTGAGGGTTAGGGTTAGGTTGAGCGTTAGGGTTAGGGTTAGGTTTAGAGTGATTGTAAGTGTTAGGGTTAGTGTTAGGGTGAGGGTTAGGATGAGGGTTAGGATTAGGATTAGGGTTAGGGTGAGGGCTTGGGTGAGGGTGAGGTTTAGGGTTAGGGTTCGGGTGAGCTTTAGGGTTAGGGTTAGGGTTAGGTTTAGGGTGAAGGTGAGGTTTAGGGTTAGGGTGAGGCTGATTGTGAGGGTTAGTGTTAGGGTTAGTGTTAGACTTAGGGTTTTGGTGAGGGTTAGGGTGAGGGTGAGGGTTAGCCTTAGGTTTAGGATTAGGATTAGGTTAAGGGGTAGGATGTGTGTGAAGGTTATGTTTAGGGTTAGTGTTAGGGTTAGGGATAGGCTGAGGGTGAGGGTGAGGGTTAGGGTTAGGGATAGGGTGAGGGTTAGGGTTAGGGTGGGGTTTACGGTTAGGGTTAGGGTGAGGGTGAGGTTGAGGTTGAGGGTTAGATATAGGGTGAGGGTGAGGGTTAGGGTTAGGGTTAGCTTTAGTGTTAGGGTTAAGGTGAGGGTGAGGGTTAGGTTGAGGTTTAGGGTTAGGGTTAGGGTTTGCGTTAGTGTGAGGGTTAGGGTTAGGGTTAGGGTTAGTGTTAGGGTGAGGGTAAGTGTTATGGTGAGTGTTTGAGTTAGGGTGAGTGTTATGTTTAGGGTGAGGGTTAGGAATAGGGTTAGGGTTATTGTTAGTATTAGGTTTAGGTTTACAGTTAAGGTGAGGGTGAGGATGAGGGTTAGGGTTAGGGTTAGGGTGAAGTTTAGGATTTGGCTTAGGGTTAGAGTTAGGGTTAAGATGAGGCTGAGGTTTAGGATTAGCGTTTGGTTTAGGGTGAGGGTTAGGTTGAGGGTTAGGGTTAGTATTATTGTTAGGGTTAGGGTTAGGGTGAGAGTTAGGGGGAGGCTTAGGTTTAGGATTCGAATTAGGGTTAGTGTTAGGGTGAGGTTTAGTGTTCCGTTAGGGTTAGGGTTAGTGTGATCTTTAGGGTGAGGGTAATGTTTAGGGTTAGGGTTAGGGTTAGGCTTAGGGTTAGACTGAGGTTGAGGGTGAGGGTGAGTGTTAGTGTTAGGTTGAGGGTTAGGATGAGGGTTAGGGTTAAGGTTCCACTTAGGGTGAGGGCTAGGGTGAGGGTGAGGTTTAGTGTTAATATTAGGGTGAGGTTTAGGTTTATGGTTAGGGTTAGGGTTAGGGTGAGATTGAAGTTTAGGGTTAGAGTTAGGTTTAGGGTGAGGCTGAGGGTGAGCGTTAGGGTTAGGGTGACGTTTAGGGTGAGGGTGAGTGTCAGGCTTAGGGTTAGGATTAGGATTAGGGTAAGGTTTAGGGTGAGTGTGAGTGTTAAGGTTAGGGTTATGGTGAGGGTAAGTGTTAGGATGAGGGTTAGGGTTAGGGTGAAGTATATGGTTAGCATGAGAGTTAGGGTTAGGGTTAGGGTTATTGTAAGGGTTAAGCTTAGGGTTATGGTTACTGTGAATTTGAGGGTGAGGGTTAGGATTAGAGGTAGGGTCAGGTTTCGGTTTAGGTGTAGGGTTAGGGTTAGAGTTAGGGTTAGGTTTAGGGTTAGGGTTATTGTTAGGGTGAGGGTTAGGGTTATTGTTAGTGTTATGCTTAGGGTTAAGTTTGCGGTTCGGGTGAGGCTCAGGGTGAGGGTTATGTTTAGGGTTAGGGTTAGGGTTAGGGTTAGTGTTAGGGTTAGGGATAGGGTGAGGTTTAGGGTGAGGGTGAGGGTTAGGGTTAAGGTTAGGATTAGGGTTTGGGTTACGGTGAGGGTGAGGGTGAGGTTTCGGGATAGCATGAGGGTTGGGGTTAGGGTTAGAGTGAAGATTAGGGTGAGGATTAGGCTTAGGCTTAGGTTTAGGGTGTGAGCTAGGGTGGAGGTTGAGGGTTAGGGTGAGTGTTAGGGTGAGGGTTTGGGTTAGGGTTAGGGTTAGGGTTGGAGTTAGTGTTTGGCTTTGTGTTAGGAGGAGGGGTAAGGGGAGGGTTAGTGTTAAGTGAGGGTGAGGTTTAGGGTTAGATGTAGCGTTAGGTTGAGGGATAGTGTGAGGTTTAGTGTTAGGGTTAATGTTACAGTTAGGTTTAGGGTGAAGGTGAGTGTGAGGGATAGGGTTAGTCTTAGGCTTATGCTTAGGCTTAGGCCGAGCATGAGGGTGAGGGTGAGGGTTAAGTTTAGTGTGAGGGTGAGGGTTTTAGGGTTAGGGTGAGGGTTAGGATGAGGTTTAGGGTTAGGATTAGGGTTAGGTTGAGGGCTAGAGTGAAGGTGAGGCTTATGGTGAGTGTTAGGGTGTTGTTTAGGGTTAGGGTTAGGGTTAGAGTTACAGTGAGTTTGAGGGTTAGGCTTAGGATTAGGGTTAGGATTTTTGTTATGGTTAGAGTTAAGTTGAGGGTAGGGGTGAGGGTGCAGATTAGGTTTAGGGTTAGGGTGAGGTTTAGATTTAGGGTTTGGGTTAGTTTGAGTGTTAAGATTAGGGTTAGGGTGAGGTTTAGGATGAGGTTCAGGATTAGGATTAGGGTTAGGTTGAGGGGTTGGGTGAGAGTTAGGGTGAGGGTTAGGGTTAGGGATAGGGTTAGGTTTATGATTAGGATTAGAGTGAGGGTGAGTGTGAGGGTTAGGGTTAGGTTTAGGCTTAGGGTTAGGGTTAGGCTTAGGGTTAGGGTGAGGGTTAGGGTTATTGTTTGGGTAAGCATGAGGGTGAGGGTGAGGATTAGGGTTAGGGTTAGGGTTAGGGTTAGGGTTAGGGTTAGGTTTGTGATTAGGGTTAGTGTTTCGGTTAGGGTTAGGTTTACGGTTAGGGTTAGGGTTACAGTGAAGGTTAGTGTTAGGGTTAGGTTTAGGATTAGGGTTAGGCTGAGGGTGAGGTTGGTGGTGAAGAGTAGGTAAGGGTTAGGGTTAGGGTTAGGTTTAGAGTTACGGTTAGGGTTATTGTTAGTGTTATGGTAAGGGTTAAGTTTGCAGTCAGGGTGAAGCTGAGGGTGAGGGTTATGGTTAGTGTTAGGGTTAGGGTTAGGATTAGTATTAGTCTTATTTTTGCTTTTGGGTTAGAGTTACAGTGAGATTGACGGTGAGGGTGAGGGTGAGGGTTAGGGTTAGGTTTATGGTGAGGTTTAGGGTTAGGGTTAGGGTGAGGGTGAGGGTAAGTTTTAGGGTTAGAGTTAGGGTTAGGGGGAGGGTTAAGGTTAGGTTTAGTGTTAGGGTTAGGGTGAGGGTGAGGGTGAGGGTTAGTTTGACGTTTAGGGATAGGGTTAGGGTTAGGGTTAGGGTGACGGTGAGTGTGAGGGTTAGGGTTAGGGTTAGGCTTAGGCTTAGGGTAAGGCTGAGGGTGAGTTTGGGGGTTAGGATTAGGGTTAGGGTCATGGTTAGTGTTAGGTTTAGGGTTAATGTTAAGGTTAGGGTTAGAGTTACAGTGAGCGTGAGGGTGCTGGTGAGGGTTAGGGCTTGGGTGAGGTTTAGGATTAGGGTTAGGGTTAGGATGAGGGTGAGGTTTAGGTTTAGAGTTAGGTTTACGGGAGGGTTAGGGTGAGGTTTACGGTTAACTTTAATGTTAGGGTTATGGTGAGGCTAAGGATTAGAGTTAGGGTCATTGTTAGGTTAAGGTTTATGTTTATGGTTACTGTGAGGGTGTGGGTTAAGGTTAGGGTTAGGGTGAGGTTTAGGGTTTGGGTTAGGGTTAGAGTTATGTTTAGGGTGAGCGTGAGATTTAAGGTTAGTGTCAGGGTTAGGTTGAGGGTTAGGTTTAGGGTTAGTGTTAGGTTTAGGGTTAGGGTGAGAGTTAGGGGGAGGGATAGTGTTAGGGTTAGAGTTAGGATTAGGGTTAGGGTGAGAGTGAGTGTGTGGGTTAGGGTTAAATTTAGGTTTAGGCTTAGGGTTAGGCTGACAGTGAGTGTGTGTGTTAGGGTTATGTTTAGGGTTAGGCTTAGGGTTAGGCTGAGGGTGAGGTTGAGGGTGAGAAAGTTAGGGTTAGGGTGAGGGTTAGAATTAGGGTTAGGATGAGGTTTAGAGTTAGGATTAGGGTTAGTGTGAGGGCTAGGGTGAGGGTAAGGGTTAGTGTTAGGGTTAAGGTGAGGTTTAGGGTTATGGTTAGGGTTAGGGTTCGGGTCAGGGTGACCTTTAGTGTTAGAGTTAGGGTTAGGATGAAGCTGAGGGTGTGGGTTAGGGTTAGGGTTAATGTTAGGGTTAGGGTTAATGTGAGGGTTAGGGTGAGGGTGAGGGTTATTGTTAGGCTTAGGATTAGGGTTAGGGTTAGGGTGAGTGTGAACGTTAGTGTTAGGGTTAGGGTTAGGCTTAGTCTTAGGCTGAGGGTGAGGGTGAGGGTGAGGGTTAGGGTTAGGGTAAGTGTTAGGGTTAGGTTTAGGGTGAGAGTTAGTGTTAATTAAGTTTAGGTTTAGGGTAAGGGTTAGGGTAAGGGTTACTGTGAGGGTGAGGTTTAGGGTATAGGTTGAGGATTACGGTTAGGCTTAGGTTTAGGGTGAGCATGAGGGTTAGGGTTACGGTGAGGGTGAGGGTTAGAATTAGATTTAGGGTAAGGGTTACGGTTAGGTTGAGGATTATTGTTAGGGTTAGGGTTAGGGTGAGGATTAGGGTTAGGTTTAGGGTGAGGGTTATGATGAGGATTAGGGTTAGGTTTATGGTTAGGGTTATTGTTAATGTTATGGTTAGTGTTAAGTTTGCTGTGAGGGTGTGGCTGACAGTGAGGTTTATGTTTAGGTTTAAAGTTAGGGTTAGGGTTAGGCTTAGGCTTAGGGTTAGGCTGAGGGTGATTGTGGAGGTGAGGATTAGGGTTAGGTTTAGGTTTAGGTTTAGGGTTAAGGTTATTGTTAGTGTTATGGTTAGGGTTAAGTTTGCGGTGAGGGTGAGGCTGAGGGTGACGATTATGTTTAGTGTTAGGGTTTGGGTTAGAGTTAGGGTTATTGTTAGGTTTAGGGTTAGATTTACAGTGAGGTTGAGGGTGAGTGTGAGTGTTAGGGTTAGGGTTAGTGTAAGGGTGAGGGTGAGGTTTAGGGTTAGACTTAGTGTTAGGAGGGGGTTAGGGTGAGGTTTAGGGCTAGGGTTAGTGTTAGGGTAAGGGTGAGGGAGAGGGTTAGGTTGAGGTTTAGAGATAGTGTTAGGTTTAGGATTAGGGTTAGGGTGACGGTGAGTGTGAGGTTTAGGGTGAGGGTTAGGCTTAGGCTTAGGGGTAGACTGAGGGTGAGGGTGGGCGTTAGGATTAGGGTTAGGCTGATGGTTAGTTTTAGGGTTAGGTGAGGGTTAGGATGTGGGTTAGGGTTAGGATTAGGGTTAGGGTGAGGGCTAGGGTGAGGGTGAGGGTTAGGGTAAGGCTTAGGCTTAGGCTTATGGTTAGGCTGAGTGTGAGGGTGTGGTTGAGTGTTAGGGTTAGGGTGATGTTTATGGTTATGGTGAGGTTTATGATGAGGTTTAGGGTTAGGTTGAGGGTTAGGGTGAGGATGATGGTAAGGGTAAAGGAGAGGTTTATGCTGAGGGTGAGGTTTTCGTTAAGGTTGAGGTTTAGGGTTAGTTTTAGGGTTAGGGTAAGTGTTAGGGTTAGGGTGAGGGTGAGGGTTAGATTGAGGATAAGGGTTAGGGTTAGTGTGAGGTTTAGGATGAGGATGAGGGTTAGGATTAGGGTGAGGGTGAGGTTTAGAATTACGGTTAGGTTGAGGGCTAGGGTGAGTGTGAGGGTGAGGGTTAGGGTTAGGGTTAGGGTGAGGTTTAGGTTTTGGGTTAGGGTTAGAGTTAGATTTAGGGAGAGGGTGAGGTTTAGGGTTAGAGTTAGGGTTAGGGTAAGGGTTAGGGTGAGGATGATGGTAAGGGTAATGGTGAGGTTTAGGCTGAGGTTGAGGGTTAAGATAAGCGTGAGTGTTAGGGTTAGGTTTAGGGTTAGGGTAAGGGTTAGGGTTAGGTTAGAGTTAGGGTTAGTGTTAGGTGTTGGTTAGATTGAGGATTAGTGTTAGGGTTAGTGTGAGGCTTAGGGTGAGGATGAGGGTTAGGTTTAAGCTGAGGGTGAGGGTTAGATTTAGGGTTAGGGTGAGGGCTAGGGTGAGGGTGAGGGTTATGGTTAGTGTTAGGGTTAGGGTGAGGTTTAGGATTACGGTGAGGATTAGGGTTAGTGTGAGGTTGAGTGTTAGGGTTAGGGTTAGTGCTAGGGTGAGTGTAAGTGTTATGGTGAGGGTTAGGGTTAGGGTGAGGGTTATGGTTAGTGTGAGGGTTAGGGTTAGGTTGAGGGTGAGGGTGAGGGTGAGGTTTAGGGTTAGATATAGGGTTAGGGGGAGGGTTAGGGGAGGATTAGTGTTAAGGTTAGTGTTACGGTTAGGGTGAGGGTGAGATTTAGGTTGAGGTTTAGGGTTAGGGTTAGGGTTATGGTTAGGTTTAAGTTTAGGGTGAGTGGTAAGATGACGTTTAGGCTTAGGGGGAGGGTTTCGGTTAGGGTTAGGTTTAGGTTGATTGTAAGTGTTATGATGAGCGTTAGGGTGAGGGTGAGGTTTAGGGTTTCAGTTAGGGTTAGGTTGAGGGTTAGGTTGAGGGTTAGGGTTAGAGTTAGTGTTAGGGTTAGTGTTAGGGTGATCGTTAGGGGGTGGGTTAGGGTTAGGGATAGGGTTAGGATTAGGTTTAGGGTGAGTGTGATTGTGTGTGTTAGGGTTAGTTTTATGGTTAGGCTTAGGGTTAGGCTGAGGGTGATGTTGAGAGATAAGTGCTAGGGTTAAGGTGAGGGTTACGGTTAGGTTTAGGTTGAGGGTTAGGATGAGGATTAGGGTTAGGATTAGGGTTACGGAGAGGCCTAGGGTGATGGTGAAGTTTAGGGTTAGGGCTAGGGTGATGGCGAGATTTAGGTTTAGAGTTAGGGTTATGGTGAGGCTGAGGGTGAGAATAAAGGTTAGGTTTAGCGTTAGGGTTAGGGTTAAGGTGAGGTTTAGGGTGAGTGTGAGGGTTAGGATTAGGATTAGGATTAGTTTTAGGCTTAGGATGAAGGTGAGGGATAGTGTAAGGGTTAGTGTTAGGGTGAGAGTTAGGGTTCGAGTTAAGTTTAGGGTTAGGGTGAGGGTTAGGGTAAGGATTACGGTGAGGGTGAGGGTTAGGGTTAGCCTTAGTGTTAGCGTGAGGTTTAGGATGAGGGTTAGGGTTAGGATTAGGGTTAGGGTGAGGGCTAGGGTGAGGGTGAGGTTTAGGTTTAGGGTTAGGGTGAGGTTTAGGGTTAGGGTTAGGGTTAGGGTGAGATTGAGGTTTAGGGTTAGAGATAAGGTTAGTGTGAGGCTGATTGTGATTGTTAGAGTTAGGGTTAGTGTTAGGGTTAGGGTTAGGGTGAGGAATAGGGTGAGGGTGAGTGTTCGGTTTAGGGTTAGGATTAGGATTAGGGTAATAGTTAGGGTGAGTGTGAGGGGGGTTAGGGTTAGGCCTAGGGTTAGGCTGAGGGTGAGGGTGAGGGTGAAAGTTAGGGCTAGGTTGAGACTGAGGGTTTGGGTTAGGGTAAGAGTTAGGGTTCAGGGAAAGTTTAGGGTTAGGATGAGGGTTAGGGTTAGTGTTACAGTGAGATTGAGGGTTAGGGTTAGTTTGAGGGTTAGGGTTAGGGTTAGGTTTAGGGTTAGGGTGAGGATGAGGGTTAGGGTTAGGGTAAGGATTAGGATTAGAATTAGGGTTAGAATTAGGGTGAGGGAGAGGGCTAAGGTGAGGGTGAGTTTACTGTTAGTGTTAGGGTGAGGTTTAGGTTTAGGGTTAGGGTGAGGGTGAGGGTTTGGATGAGGGTTAGGGTTACGGTGAGGGTGAGGGTTAGGGTTTGGGTGACGGTAACGGTAAAGATGAGGGTTAGGCTGAAGGTGAGTGTTAGGATTAGGGTTCGGGTTAGGGTTAGGGTTAGGTTTAGGGTTAGGATTAGTGTTATTGTTAAGTTTATGGTTAGACTTACGGCGAGGGTGAGGGTGAGGGTCAGGTTGAAGTTTAGGGTTAGGGTGAGGTTTAGGGTTAGGTTTAGGTTGAGGGTGAGGTTTAGGGTTAGATTTAGGGTTAGCGGGAGGGTTAGTTCCTGGGTTAGAGTTAGGGTTAGTGTTAGGGTTAAGGTTAGGGTGAAGGTTAGGTTGAGGTTAAGGGTTAGGGTTTGGGATAAGGTATGCTTAGGGTTAGGGTGAGGGTTAGTGTAAGTTTTAGGTTTATTTTTAGGCTTAGGCTTAGTGTTAGGCTGGGGGTGAGTGTGGGGCTGAGGATTAGGTTTAGTGTGATGGTTAGGGTTAGGGTTAGGGTGAGGTTTAGGGTTTGGGTTAGGGTTAGAGTTAGGTTTAGTTTGAGGGTGAGGTTTAGTGTTAGAGTTACGGTTAGGGTGAGGGTTAGGTTGAGGTTTAGGGTTAGGGTTAGTGTTAGGGTTAAGGTTAGGGTGAGAGTTAGTAGGAGGGTTAGGGTTAGGGATAGGGTTAGTATTGGGGTTAGGATGATTGTCAGTGTGTGCGTTAGGGTTAGGTTTAGGTTTAGGCTTAGGGTTAGGCTGAGGTTGAGGTTCATGGTGAGGGTTAGGGTTAGAGTTAGGGTTAGGGGGAGGGTGAGGTTTAGGGTTAGAGTTAGGGTTAGGGTGAGGCTGAGGTTGAGGGTTAGGGTTAGTGTTAGTGTTAGGGTTAGGGTTAAGTTGATGGTTAGGGTAAGGGTGCAAATTAGGGTTAGGTTTAGGATTTGGATTAGGATTAGGCTTAGGGTGAGTGTGAGGGTTAGGGTTAGGGTTAGGCTTAGGCTTGGCTTAGGCTGAGGGTGAGGGTGAGCGTGAGGGTTAGGGTTAGCTTGAGGGTTAGGGTTAGGGTTAGGGTGAAGTTTGGGTTAGGGTTAAGTTTAGGGTTAGGGTGAGGGTTAGGGTGAGGGTTTCGGTGAGGGTGCGGGTTAGGGTTAGGTTGAGCGTTAGCATTTGGGTTAGGGTTAGGGTGATGGTTATTTTTAGAGTTAGTGTTAGGGTGAGGGTTAGGATGAGGGTTAGGGTTAGGATTAGAGTTAGGGTGAGGGCTTGGGTGAGAGTGTGGTTTAGGGTTAGGGTTGGGGTGAGGTTTACTGTTAGGGTTAGGGTTAGGTTTAGGTTTAGGTTGAGGGTGAGGTTTAGGGTTAGATTTAGGGTTAGGGTGATGGTGAGGTTTAGGTTTAGAATTAGGGTTAAGGTGAGGTTGAGGGTGAGGGTGAGGGTTAGGGTTAGGGATAGGATATGGATTCGGGTTAGGGTTATGGTGAGTGTGAGGGTTAGGGTTAGGGTTAAGGTTAGCCTTAGGTTTAGGCTGAGGGAGAGTGTGAGGGTGAGGGTTAGGGTTAGTTTGAGGGTTAGGATTAGGGTTAGGTTGAGGTTTATTTTTAGGTTTACTGTTAGATTTAGGGTTAGGTTGAGGGTGAGGTTTAGGGGTATAGTTATGGTTCGGTTAAGTTTAGGGTTAGGGTGAGGGTTAGGGTAAGGGTTATGGTGAGAGTAAGGATTAGGGTTAGGTTGAGGGTTAGGGTTAGGGTTAGGGTGAGGGTGAGGGTTAGGGTTAGTTTTAGAGTTAGGGTTAGGTTGAGGGTTAGGTTGAGGTTGAGGGTTAGGCTTAGGGTTACGATTAGGATTAAGGTAAGGGTTAGGGTGAGTGACGTTAGGGTTAGGGTTAGGGTTAGGCTTAGCGTTAGGCTGAAGTTGAAGGAGAGGGTGAGGGTGAGGGTTCAGGCGAGGGTTACGGTTAGGGTTAGGGTGAGAGTTAGTGTTTGGTTAAGTTTATGGTTAGGGTGAGGGTTAGGGTTAGGGTTATGGTGAGAGTGAGGGTTAGGATTAGGGTTAGGATTAGTGTTATTATTACTGTTAGGGTTAGAGTTATGGTGAGGGGCCGGGTGAGGGTGAGTGTGAGGGTTAGGGTTAGGGTGAAGTTTACGGTTAGGGTTAGGATTAGGGTTAGGGTGTGGGTGAGGTTTACAGTTAGATTTAGTGTTCGTTGGAGGGTTAGGTCGAGGGTTAGGGTTAGGGTGAGTGTTAGGGATAAGGTTAGGGTGAGGTTTAGGTTGAGGTTTAGTGTTAGGGTTAGGGTTAGGTTTAGGATTAGGGTTAGGGTGAGGGTGAGTGTGAGGGTTAGGGTAAGGCTTAGGCTTAGGGATAGGCTGAGGGTGCGGGTGGGGGTGAGGATTTGGGTAGGGTGATGGTTAGGGTTAGGGTTCGGGTGAGTGTTAGGCTTAGGCTTTGGTGTAGGCTGAGCGTGAGGTTGAGGGTAAGGGTTAGGGTTAGGGTAAAGGTTTAGTGTTAGGGTTAGTGTGGGGGTGACGGTAAGGGTAAAGGTGAGGGTTATGCAGAGCGTGAGGGTTACGGTAAGGGTGAGGGTTAATGTTAGGGTGAGGGTTCGAATTAGAGTTATGTTGAGGGTGAGGGTTAGATGGAGGATTAGTGTTAGGGTTAGTGTGAGGTTTAGGGTGAGGATGAGAGTTAGGGTTAGGGTGAGGGCTAGGGTGAGGGTGAGGTTTAGGGTTAGTGTTAGGGTGAGGTTTAGGGTTAAGATGATGATTAGGATTAGTGTGAGTGTTAGTGTTAGGGTTAGGGTTAGTGTAAGGGTGAGGGTAAGTGTTAGGGTGAGGGTTAGGGTTAGGGTGAGGTTTATGTTTAGGGTGAGTGTTAGGGTTAGGGTTAGGGTTATTGTTAGCGTTAGGGTTAGGGTTACGGTTACTGTGAGGGTGAGGGTGAGGGTTAGGGTTAGGCTTCGGATGAGGTTTAGGGATAGGGTTAGAGTTAGGGTTAGGGTCACGGTGAGTTTTAGCGTTACAGTTAGGGTTAGGGTGAGGCTGAAGTTGAGGGTTAGGGTTAGGACTAATGTTAGGGTTAGGCTTAAGTTTAGGGTAATTTTGAGGGTGAGGGTTAGGTTTAGGTTTAGGATTCGGATTAGGGTTAGGGTTAGGGTGAGTGTGAGTGTTAGGGTTAGGATTAGTCTTAGGGTTAGGCTGAGGGTGAGGGTGAGGGTTAGGGTGAGGGTGAGGGTGAGGGTAAGGGTTAGAGTTATGGGGAGGGTTAGGATGAGGGTTAGGGTTAGGATTAGGGTTAGGGTGAGGGCTAGGGTGAGTGTGAGGTTTAGGGTTAGGGTTAGTGTGAGGTTTAGTGTTAGGGTTAGGGTTAGGGTGAGGGTGATGGTGAGGGTTAAGGACAGGGTTAGGATTAGGATTAGGGTAAGGGATAGAGTGAGTGTGAGGGCTAGGCTTAGGGTTAGGTTTAGGCTTAAGTTTATGCTGAGGGTGAGGGTGAGGGTGAGGGTTAGGGTTAGGGTTAAGCTTAGACTTAGGGTTAGGCTGAGACTGAGGGAGAGTTTGAGGGTTATGGTTAGGGTTATGGTTGGGGTTACCCTTAGGATGAGGGTTAGGATGAGGATTAGGGTTAGGGTGAGGGTTAGGTTGAGGGTGACGGTAAGGGTTAAGGTGAGGGTTAGGCTGAGGGTGAGGGTTACGGTCAGGGTGAGTCTTAGGGTTAGGGTGAGGGTGAAGTTTAGTTTGAGTATTAGTGTTAGGGTTAGTGTGAGGTTTAGGTTGAGGATGAGAGTTAGGGTTAGTTTGAGGGATAAGTTGAGGCTGAGGGTTAGGTTTAGGGTGAGGTTTAGGGTTAGGGTGAGACTTAGGGTTAGTGTGAGGGTTAGTGTTAGGGTTAGGGTTAGTGTTAGGTTGAGGGTAATTGTTAGGGTGAGCTTTATGGTTAGGGTGAAGGTTATGTTTAGGATGAAGGTTAGGGTTAGGGTTAGGGTTATTGTTAGGGTTAGGCTTAAGGTTATGCTGAGGGTGAGGGTGAGGGTTAGGGTTAGGGTTAGGGTTAGGGTTAGGGTTAGGGTGAGAGTTATGGTTCAGGTTAAGTTTAAGGTTAGGGTGAAGTAGGGTTAGGGTTACCTTGAGCGTGAGGGTTAGGGTTAGGTTGAAGTTTATTGTTAGGGTTAGGGTTAGGGTGAGGTTAGGGTTAGAGTTAGGGTTAGTGTTAGGATCAGGGTCGGTGTTAGGGTGAGGGTTTTGGTTAGGGTGAGGGTTATGGTTAGGTTGAGGGTTAGGATTAGGATTAGGGTTATTGTTAGGGTTAGGTTTAGTGTTACGTTTACAGTGAGGGTGTGGGTGAGGTTTAGGGTTAGGGTGATGTTTAATGTTTGGGTTCGGGTTAGAGTTAGGGTTAGGGTGAGGGTGAGGTTTAGAGTTAGATTTAGGGTTAGGGTCAGGGTTAGATTGAGGGATAGGTTTAGGTTTAGGCTTAATGTTAGGCTGAGGGCGAGGTTGGGGGTGAAGGTTAGGGTTAGGGTGAAGGTTAGGTTAACGGTTAGGGGGAGGGTTAGGATGAGGGTTAGGGTTAGGATTGGGGTTAGGGTGAGAGCTAGGGTGAGGTTGAGGTGTAGGGTTAGGGTTAGGGTGAGGGTTAGGGTTAGGGTGAGGGTTAGGGTGAGGATTAGGGTTAGGGTGAGGGTGAGGGTGAGTGTTAGGGTTAGTGTTAGGATGAGGATTAGGTTTAAGATTAGGGTTAGGGTGAGGGCTAGTGTGAGGGTGAGGTTTAGGGTTAGAGTTAGGGTGAGGTTTAGGGTTAGGGTTATGGTTAGGGTTAGGCTGAGGGTGAGGGTTACGGTAAGGTGAGGTTTAGGGTTAGGGTGAGGGTTAGGTTAAGGGTTAGGGTAATGGTGAGGGTTAGATTGAGGATTAGTGTTAGGGTTAGCGTGAGGTTTAGGCTGAGGATGAGGGTTAGGCTTAGGTTGAGGGCTAGGGTGAGGGTGAGCTTTAGGGTTAGTGTTAGGGTGAGGTTTAGGGTTAGGGTGATGATTAGGGTTAGTGTGAACGTTAGTGTTAGCGTTAAGGTTAGTTTTAGGGTGAGGGTAAATATTAGTGTGTGGGTTAGATTTAGGGTTAGGGTTAGGTTGAGGTTTATGTTTAGGGTTAGGGTTAGAGTTAGGCTTAGGTTGAGGGTGAGATTTAGGGTTAGAGTTAGGGTTAGTGTTAGGATTAGGGATACGGTGTGGGTTAGGATTAGGGTTAGGCTTAGGCTTAGGCTTTGGCTTAGGCCAAGCATGAGGGGGAGTGTTAGGGTTGGGGTTAGGGTTAGGGTTAGGGTTAGGTTTAGGGTGTGGGCTAGTGTGAGGGTTAGGTTGAGGGTTAGTGTTAGGGATAGGGTTAGGTTTAGGATTTGGGTTAAGGTGAGATTGAGTGTGAGATTTAGGGTTAGGGTTAGGATTAGTGTTAGTGTGAAGATTAGATTTAGGATTTGGGTTAGGGTTAGGTTTAGGGTTAGGGTCAGTGTTAGGGTTAGGGTTAGGGTTAGGGTTACAGGGAGGGTTAGGGTTAGGGTTAGGGATAGGCTTAGGATTAGACTGAGGGTGAGGGTGGGGGTGAGGATTAGGGTTAGAGTTAGGGTTAGGGTTAGGGTTATTGTTAGTGTTATGGTTAGGGTTAAGTTTGCAGTGAGGGTGAGGCTGAGGATGAGGGTTATGGTTATGGTTATGGTTAGGGTTAGTGTTAGTGTTATTGTTAGGGATAGGGTTAGAATTACGGTGAGGTTGAGGTTGAGGGTGAGGTTTAGGGTTAGATTGAGATTTAGGGTTAGGGTTAGGGTTAGGGTTAGGGTGAGGGTGAGGTTTATGATTAGAGTTAGGGTTTGGGGATGGGTTTGGGTGAAGTTTCGAGTTAGGGTTAGTGTTAGGGTTAGGGTGAGGGTGAGGGTTAGGTTGAGGTTTAGAGATAGGGTTAGGTTTAGGATTAGGGTTAGGGTGAGTGTAAGTGTGAGGGTTAGTGTGAGGGTTAGGTTTAGTCTTAAGGTTAGGCTAATGGCGAGGGTGGGGTGAGGATTAACATTAGGGTGATGGTTAGGGTTATGGTTAGTGTTATTTTTAGGGTTAGGGTTAGAGTTCCGGTGAGGGTGAGGTTGTGGTTGAGTTTTAGGATTAGGGTGGGGTTTAGGGTCAGGGTTTGGGTTAGGTTGAGGGTGAGATTTAGCTTTACAGATAGGGTTAGGGGGAGGGTTAGTGTTAGGTTTAGAGGTGGGGTGAGGGCTAGGGTGAGGGTGAGGTTTAGCATAGGGTTAGGGTGAGGTTTAGGGTTAGGGTTAGGGTGAGGGTGAGATTTAGAGTTAGGGTTAGCGTGAGGCTGAGGTTGAGGGTTAGGGATAGGTTTAGTGTTAGAGTTAAGATTAGGTTGAGGGTTAGGTTGAGATTGAGGGTTAGGCTTAGGGTTACAATTAGGATTATGGTAAGGGTTAGGGTGAGTATGACAGTTAGGGTTAGGGTTAGGCTTAGGCTTAGGCTTAGGGTTAGGCTGAGGGTGAGGGTGAGGGTGAGGGTGAGGGTTACGGTTAGGGTGAGGGTTAGGGTTAGGGTTAAGGTGAGAGTTAGGGTTCGGTTAAGGTTAGGGTTAGGGTTAGGCTTAGGCTTAGGCTTAGGGTTAGGCTGAGGGTGAGGGTGAGGGTGAGGGTGAGGGTGAGGGTTACGGTTAGGGTGAGGGTTAGGGTTAGGGTTAAGGTGAGAGTTAGGGTTCGGTTAAGTTCAGGGTTAGGGTCATGGTTAGGGTTAGGGTTACGGTGAGCGTGAGGATTAGGGTTAGAGGGTTAGGGTTAGGGTTAGGGTGATGGTTAATGTTAGGGTTAGGGTGAGGGTTAGGATGAGGATTAGGTTTAGAATTAGGGTTAGAGTAAGGGCTAGGTTGAGGGTCAGTGTTATGGTTAGTGTTAGATTAAGTTTTAGGGTTAGGGTTAGGGTTAGGTTGAGAGTTAGGTTGAGGATTAGGGTTACAGTGAGTGTGAGGGTTAGGGTTAGGGTGAGGGTTAGTGTTAGTGTTAGGTTTAGGGTTAGAATTAAGTTTAGGGTGTGGGTGAGTGTTAGGATTAGGGTTAGTGTTAGGGTTAGGTTTAGGGTTAGAGTTAGTGTTATTGTTAGGGTTAGAGTTAGAATTATGGTGATGGTGAAGCTGAGGGTGAGGGTGAGGATTACGGTTATGGTTAGGGTGAGGTTTAGGGTTAGATTTAGGATTAGAGTTAGGGTGAGGGTGAAGTTTAGCATTAGATTTAGGGTTAGTTAGAGGGTTAGGTTGAGGGTTACTGTTAGTGTTAGTGTTAGGGTTAAGTTTAGGGTGAGGGTTAGGTTGAGGTTTAGGTTTATGGTTAGGGTTATGCTTAGGAATAGGTTTAGTGTGAGTGTGAGTGTGAGGGTTAGGGTTAATCTTAGGCTTAGGCTTAGGGTTAGGCTGAGTTTGAGGTTTTGGGTGAGGATTAGGGTTAGGGTTAATCTTAGGCTTAGGCTTAGGGTTAGGCTGAGCGTGAGGTTGAGGGTGAGGGTTAGGGTTAGTGTGATGGTTAGGTTTACTGTTAGGGTGAGGGTTAGGATGAGATTTAGAGTTACGGTGAGGATGATCGTAAAGGTAAAGGTGAGTTTTAGGCTGAGGGTGATGGTAAAGATAAGTGTGAGTGTTAATGTTAGGTTTAGGGTTAGAGTAAGAGTTAGGGTAAGTGTTAGGGTGAGCGTTAGATTGAGGATTAGGGTTAGGTTAGGTTTATTGTTAGGGTCAGGGTTAGGGTTACAGTTACGGTGAGGGTGAGGGTGAGGGTTAGGGTTAGGGTTAGGGTGAGGTTTAGTGTTAGGGTTAGGGTTAGAGTTACTGTTAGCGTGAATGTGAGTTTTAGGTGAAGAGTTAGAGTGAGGTTGCGGGTTAGGGTCAGGGTTAGGGTTAGGGTGCGGGTTCGTGTGTGGGTAACGGTAAGGGTAAAGGTGAGGGTTAGGCTGAGAATGAGGGTTACGGTAAGAGTGAGTGTTAGGGTTAGGTGGAGGGTTAGTGTTAGGGTTAGGGTGAGGGTGAGGGTTAGATTGAGGATTAGTATCAGGGTTAGTGTGAGGTTTAGGTTGAGGATGAGGGTTAGGGTTAGGGTGAGGTCTACAGTGAGGGTGAGGGTTAGGGTTAGTGTTAGGGTGAGGTTTAGGGTTAGGGTGATGGTTAGGGTTAGTGTGAGCCTTAGTGTTATTGTTAGGGTTAGTGTTAGTGTTAGTGTAAGTGGTAGGGTGAGGGTTAGGGTAAGGGTGAGTGTAATGGTTAGGGTGAGGGTTAGGGTAAGGTTTAGGTTTATTGTTAGGGGTAGGGTTAGGGTTAGAGTTAGGGAATGGGTGAAGGTGAGATTTAGGGTTAGACTTAGAGTTAGTGTTAGGGTTAGGGTTAGGGTGAGGGTTAGGGATAAGGTTAGGTTTAGGATTATTCTTAGGCTTAGGCATAGGCCGAGCATGAGGTTGAGGGTTAGAGTTAGGGTTAGGGTGAGGATTAGGGTTAGGGTTAGAGTGAGGTTTAGGATGAGGTTTAGTGTTAGGAGTAGGGTTAGGGTGAAGGCTAGGGTGAGGGTATGGGTGAGGGTTAGGGTTAGGGAATGGGTTAGGTTTAGGATTAGGGTTAGTGTGAGGGTGTTTGTGAGGGTTAGGATTAGGGTTAGGGTTAGGCTTAGAGGTAGGGTGAGGGTTAGTGTGTGGGTTAGGGTTAGGGTTTGGGTTAGGGTGAGGGTGAGGCTGAGGATTAGGGTTACTTTTAGGGTTAGGGTTAGGGTTAGGTTTAGTGTTATGTTTAGGGTTATGGTTAGGCTTAAGGTTAGGTTTAGGGTGAGGTTTAGTGTTTGGGTTAGGGTTAGAGTTAGGGTTAGGGTGAGCATGTGGTTCAGGGGTAGATTTAGGGTTGGGGTTAGGGTTATTTTTAGGGTTAGAGTTAGGGTTAGTGTTAGGGTTAGGGGTAGGGTGAGGGTTAGGTTTAGCATTAGGCTTAGGCTTAGGCTTAGGCCAAGCATGAGGGTGAAGGTTAGGTTTAGGGTTAGTGTGAGAGTTAGGATGAGGTTTAGGGTTAGGATTAGGGTTAGGTTGAGGGCTAGGGTGAGGGTTATGGTGAGGGTTAGGTTTAGGCATAGGGTTAGGTTTAGGATTAGGGTTAGGGTTAGGGTTGTGGTGAGGTTTAGGGTTAGGGTTAGGGTTAGGGTTACATTTAGTCTTTGGGTTAGGTTGAGGGCCAGGGTGGGGGTGAAGTTAGAGTTACTATTAGGGTTAGGGTTAGGGTTATTTTTAGTGTTATGGTTAGGGTTAAATTTGCAGTGAGGGGGAGGCTGCGGGTGAGGGTTATGGTTAGAGTTATCGTCAAGTTTAGGGTTAGTGTTATTCTTAGGGGTAGGTTTAGATTTAAGGTGAGGGGCAGGGTTAGGGTTGGAGTGAGGTTTAGGGTTAGGGTTAGGGTGAGATTTAGGGTTTGGTTAAGTTTAGGGTTAGCGTGAGGGTTAGGGTTAGGGTTAAGGTGAGCATGAGGGTTAGGATTATGGTTAGGATTAGTGTTATTGTTACTGTTAGGGTTAGAGTTATGGTGAGGGTGAGGGTTAGGCTTAGAGTTCGGGTGAGGTTTAGGGTTAGGGTTAGGATTAGGGTTAGGCTGAGGGTTAGGTTTAGAGTTAGATTTAGGGTTAGTTGGAGGATTAGGTCGAGGGTTAGGGTTAGGGTTAGTGTTTGGGATAAGGTTAGGGTGAGGGTTAGGTTGAGGTTTAGTGTTAGGGTTAGGTTTAGGATTAGGGTTAGCGTGAGGGTGAGTGTGAGGGTTAGGTTTAGGCTTACGCTTAGGGTTGAGGGTGAGGGTGGGGGTAAGGATTAGGGTTAGGGTGATCATTAGGGTTAGGGTTAGGGTGAGGGTTAGGGTTAGGATTAGGGTTAGGGTGAGTGCTAGGGTGAGGGTGAGGGTTAGGGTTAGTGTTAGGCTTAGGGATAGGCTGAGGGTGAGGGTGAGGGTGAGCGTTAGGGTGAGTGTTATGGTTAGGGTTATGGGGAGGGTTAGGATTAGGTTTAGGTTTAGGATTAGGGTTAGGGTGAGGGTGAGGTTTAGGGTTAAGGTTAGGGTGAGGTTTAGGTTTAGTTTTAGGGTTAGGGTGAGGGTGAGGTTTAGGGTTAGAGTTAGGGTTAAGTTGAGGCTGAGGGAGCGGGGTCGGGTTAGGGTTAGTTTTAGGATTAGGGTAAGGGATAGGGTGAGTGTGAGGGTTAAGTTTAGGGTTAGGGTTAGGCTTAGGGTTATGCTGAGGTTGAGGGTGAATGTGAGGGTTAGGGTTAGGGTGAGGGTGAGGGTTAGGTTTAGGGTTAGGGTGAGTGCTAGGATGAGGTTTAATGTTAGGATTAGGTTTAGGGTGAGGGTTAGTCTGAGGGTTATGGTGAGTTTTAGGTTTAGGCATAGGGTTAGGTTTAGGATTAGCGTTAGTTTGAGGGTGAGTGTGAGAGTTAGGGTTAGGGTTAGGCTTAGGGATAGGGTTAGGTTTAGGATTAGGGTTAGGGTTAGGGTTAATGTGAGTGTTACAGTTAGGGTTAGGGCTAGGGTTATTGTTAGTGTGATGGTTAGGGTTAAGTTTGTGGTGAGCGTAAGTCTTAGGGTGAGGGTAAGAGTTATGTTTAGGGTTAGGGTTAGGCTTAGGTATAGTGTTATTGTTAGGTTTAGGGTTAGAGTTACAGTGAGTTTGAGGGTGACGGTGAGGGTTAGGGTTAGTGTGACCTTTAGGTTGAGGTGTAGGGTTAGGGTTAGGGGTAGGTTGAGGGTGAGGTTTAGGGTTAGAGTTAGGGTTAGGGGGAGTATTAGGGTGAGGTTTAGGGTTAGGGTTAGTGTTAGGGTGAGGGTGAGGGTTAGGTTGAGGTTTAGGGATAGGGTTAGGATTAGGATTATGTTTAGGGTGAAGGTGAGTGTGAGGTTTAGGGTGAGGGTTAGGGTGATGGTAAGTGTTAGGGTGAGGGTTTGGTTTAAGGTGAGGGTTATGGTTAGGGTGAGGGTTTGGATTAGGGTTAGAGTCAGTTTTAGGATTTGAGTGTTAGAGTGAGGGTGAGGGTGAGGGTGAGGTTTAGGGTTAGAGTTAGGGTTCTGGTGAGGGTTAGGTTGAGGTTTAGGGTTAGTGTTAGGGTTAGCGTCACGGTGAGAGTTAGGGGAAGGGTTAGGTTTATGTTTAGGGTTAGCGTTAGGGTTAGGTTGAGGGTGAAGTTTAGGTTTAGAATTAGGGTTAAGGTTAGGTTGAGGGTGAAGGTGAGGATTAGGGTTAGGGTTAGGATTTGGATTAGGGTTAGGGTTAGGGTGAGTATGAGGGTTAGTTTTAGGGTTAGGTTTAGCCTTAGGTTTATGCTGAGGGTGAGAGTTGGGGTTAGGGTTAGTTTGACGGTTAGGGTTAGGGTTAGGGTTAGGGTGAAGTTTAGTGTTAGGGTTAGGGTTAGGGTTATGGTGAGGTTGAGGTTTAGATTGAGGATTAGTGTTAGGGTTAGTGTGAGGCTTAGGGTGCGGATGAGATTTAGGCTTAGGGTAAGGGCTAGGGTGAGGGTAAGTTTTAGGGTTAGTGTTAGGGTGAGGTTTAGGGTTGAGGTGATGATTAGGGTTAGTGTGATGATTAGTGTTAGGGTGAGGGTAAGTGTTAGGGTGAGGGTTAGGGTTAGGGTTATTGTTAGCGTTAGGGTTAGGGTTACAGTTACTGTGAGGGTGAGGCTCACCCTCAGGGTTAGGGTTATGGTTTGGATGAGGTTTAGGGATAGGTTAAGTGTTAGGGTTAGGGTGAGGTTTAGGTTTAGTGTTAATGTTAGGGTGAGGGTGAAGTTTAGGGTTAGAGTTAGGGTTAAGTTGAGGCTGAGTGTGCCGGGTAGGGTTAGTGTTTGTTTTAGGATTAGGGTAAGGGATAGGGTGAGTGTGAGGGTTAAGTTTAGGGTTAGGGTTAGGCTTAGGGTCATGCAGAGGTTGAGGGTGAATGTGAGGGTTAGGGTTAGGGTGAGGGTGAGGGTTAGGTTTAGGGTTAGCGTGAGTGCTAGGATGAGGTTTAGTGTTAGGAATAGGGTTAGGGTGAGGGTTAGTCTGAGGGTTATGGTGAGTTTTAGGTGTAGGTATAGGGTTAGGTTTAGGATTAGCGTTAGTTGGAGGGTGAGTGTGAGGGTTAGGGTTAGGATTAGGCTTAGGGATAGGGTTAGGTTTTGGATTAGGGTTAGGGTTAGGGTTACGGTGAGGGTTACAGTTAGGGTTAGGGCTAGGGTTATTGTTAGTGTTATGGTTAGGGTTAAGTTTGTGGTGAGGATGAGGCTTAGGGTGAGGTTAAGGGTTATGTTTAGGGTTAGGGTTAGGCTTAGGTATAGTGTTATTGTTAGGTTTAGGGTTAGAGTTACAGTGAGTTTGAGGGTGACGGTGAGGGTTAGGGTTTGTGTGACCTTTAGGTTGAGGTGTAGGGTTAGGGTTAGGGGTAGGTTGAGGGTGAGGTTTAGGGTTAGAGTTAGGGTTAGGGGGAGTGTTAGGGTGAGGTTTAGGGTTAGGGTTAGTGTTAGGATGAGGGTGAGGGTTAGGTTGAGGTTTAGGAATAGGGTTAGATTTAGGATTAGGGGTAGGGTGAGGGTGAGTGTGAGGTTTAGGGTGAGGGTTAGGGTGATGGTAAGTGTTAGGGTGAGGGTTTGGTTTAGGGTGAGGGTGAGTTTTAGGATTTGGGTAAGTGTTAGAGTGAGGGTGAGGGTGAGGGTGAGGTTTAGGGTTAGATTTAGGGTTCTGGTGAGGGTTAGGTTGAGATTTAGGGTTAGTGTTAGGTTTAGGGTTACAGTGAGAGTTTGAGGGAGGGTAAGGGTTAGGGTTAGGGTTATGGTTAGTGTTAGCGTTAGGGTTAGGGTGAGGGTGAAGTTTAGGTTTAGAATTAGGGTTAGGGTGAGGCTGAGGTGAGGATTAGGGTTAGGGTTAGGATTTGGATTATGGTTAGGGTTAGGGTGAGTGTGAGGGTTAGCGTTAGGGTTAGGGTTAGCCTTAGGTTTAGGTTGAGGGTGAGGGTGAGGGTGAGGGTTAGGGTCAGTTTGAGGGTTAGGGTTAGGGTTAGGGTGAGGTTTAGTGTTAGGGTTAGGGTTAGAGTTAGGTTTATGGTGAGAGTGAGGATTAGATTGAGGATTATTGTTAGGGTTAGTGTGAGGTTTAGGGTGAGGATGAGAGTTAGGGTTAGGGTGAGGGCTAGGGTGAAGGTAAGGTTTAGGGATAGTGTTAGGGTGAGGTTTAGGGTTAAGGTGATGATTAGGGTTAGTGTGAGGGTTAGTGTTAGGGTGAGGGTAAGTGTTATGATGAGGGTAAGTGTTAGGGTAACGGTTAGGGTTAGGGTTTCGGTTACTGTGAGGGTGAGGGTTAGGGTTATGGTTCGGATGAGGTTTAGGGATAGGGTTAGGGTTAGGTTTAGGGTGAGGTTTAGGGTTAGGGTTAGGGTTAGGGTTAGGGTGAGGGTGAAGTTTAGGTTTAGAATTAGGGTTAGGGTGAGGCTGAGGGTGAAGGTGAGGATTACGGTTAGGGTTAGGATTTGGATTAGGGTTAGGGTTAGGGTGAGTGTGAGGGTTAGTGTTAGGGTTAGGTTTAGGCTTAGGTTTAGGCTGAGGGTGAGAGTGAGTGTTAGGGTTAGTTTGAGGGTTAGGGTTAGGGTGAGGTTTAGTGTTAGGGTTAGGGTTAGGGTTATGGTGAGGGTGAGGTTTAGATTGAGGCTTAGTGTTAGGGTTAGTGTGAGGCTTAGGGTGAGGATGAGAGTTAGGCTTAGGGTGAGGGCTAGGGTGAGGGTAAGTTTTAGTGTTAGTGTTAGGGTGAGGTTTAGGGTTAAGGTGATGATTAGGGTTAGTGTGAGGGTTAGTGTTAGGGTGAGGGTAAGTGTAAGGGTGAGGGTTTGGGTTAGGGTTATTGTTAGCATTAGGGTTAGGGTTACAGTTATTGTGAGGGTGAGTGTGAGGGTTAGGGTTATGGTTTGGATGAGGTTTAGGGATAGGGTTAGGGTTAGGTTTAGGGTGAGGTTTAGGGTTGGGTTTAGGGTTAGGGTGAGGCAGAAGTTGAGGGTTAGGATTAGGATTAATGTTAGGGTTAGGCTTAAGGTGAGGGTTAGGTTGAGGGTGAGGGTTAGGTTTAGTGTTAGGATTAGGATTAGGGTTAGGGTTAGGGTGAGTGTGAGGGTTAGGGTTAGGTTAAGGCTTAGGGTTAGGCTGAGGATGAGGGTGAGGGTTCGGGTTCGGGTTCGGGTGAGTGTTAGGGTTAGGGTTATGGGGAGGGTTAGGATTAGGTTTAGGTTTAGGTTTAGGGTTAGGGTGAGGGCTAGGGTGAGGGTGAGGTTTAGGGTTAGGGTTAGGGTTAGGTTGAGGTTTAGGTTTAGTTTTAGGGTTAGGGTGAGGTTGAGGTTTAGGGTTAGAGTTAGGGTTAAGTTGAGGCTGAGGGAGCGGGGTAGGGTTAGGGTTAGTTTTAGGATTAGGGTAAGGGATAGGATGAGTGTGAGGGTTAAGTTTAGGGTTAGGGTTAGGCTTAGGGTTATGCTGAGGTTGAGGGTGAATGTGAGGGTTAGGGTTAGGGTGAGGGTGAGGGTTAGGTTTAGGGTTAAGGTGAGTACTAGGATGAGGTTTAGGGTTAGGATTAGGGTTAGGGTGAGGGTTAGTCTGAGGGTTATGGGGAGTTTTAAGTTAAGGCCTAGGGTTAGGTTTAGGATTAGCGTTAGTTGGAGGGTGAGTGTGAGAGTTAGGGTTAGGATTAGGCTTAGGGATAGGGTTAGGTTTAGGATTAGGGTTAGAGTTAGAGTTATGGTGAGGGTTATGGTTTGGGTTAGGGCTAGGGTTATTGTTAGTGTTATGGTTATGGTTACGTTTGTGGTGAGGATGAGCCTTAGGTTGAGGGTAAGGGTTATGTTTAGGGTTAGGTTAGTGTTATTGTTAGGTTTAGGGTTAGAGTAACAGTGAGTTTGAGGGTGACGGTGAGGGTTAGGGTTAGTGTGACCTTTAGGTTGAGGTGTAGGGTTAGGGTTAGGGGTAGGTTGAGGTTGAGGTTTAGGTTTAGAGTTAGGGTTGGGGGGAGTGTTAGGGTGAGGTTTAGGGTTATGGTTAGTGTTAGGGTGAGGGTGAGGGTTAGGTTGAGGTTTAGGGATAGGGTTAGATTTAGGTTTAGGGTTAGGGTGAGGGTGAGTGTGAGGTTTAGGGTGAGGGTTAGGGTGATGGTAAGTGTTAGGGTGAGGGTTTGGTTTAGGGTGAGGGTTATGTTTAGGGTGAGGGTTTGGATTAGGGTTAGGGTGAGTTTTAGGATTTGGGTAAGTGTTAGAGTGAGGGTGAGGTTTAGGGTTAGAGTTAGGGTTCTGGTGAGGGTTAGGGTTAGGGTTAGGGTTAGACTTAGGGTTAGGCTGAGGGTGAGGGTGAGGGTGAGGGTGAGGATTAGGTGAGGTTTTGGGTTAGGGTTATGGAGCGGGTTAGGTTTAGGTTTAGGGTTAGTATTAGTGTTAGGGTGATGGCTAGGGTGAGGGTGAGGTTTAGGGTTAGGGTTAGGGTGAGGTTTAGGTATAGTGTTAGGGTTAGGGTGAGGGTGAGGTTTTGGGTTAGAGTTAGGGTTAAGTTGAGGGTGAGGGTGCAGGGTAGGGTTAGGGTTAGGTTTAGGATTAGGGTAAAGGATAGGGTGATTGTGAGGGTTAAGTTTAGGTTTAGGGTTAGGCTTAGGGTTATGTTGAGGTTGAGGGTGAGGCTGAGGTTTAGGTTTAGAGTGAGGTTGAGAATTAGGTTTAGGGTTAGGGTAAGTGCTAGGATAAGTTTTAAGGTTAGGATTAGGGTTAGGGTGAGGGCTAGTGTGAGGGTTATGGTGAGGGTTAGGTTTAGGCTAGCGTTAGGTTTAGGATTAGGGTTAGGTTGAGGGTGAGTGTGAGGGTTAGGGTTAGGGTTAGGCTTAGGGATAGGGTTAGGTTTAGGATTAGGGTTAGGGTTAGGGTTATGGTGAGGGTTACGGTTACTGTTAGGGCTAGGGTTATTGTTAGTGTTATGGTTAGGGTTAAGTTTGTGGTGAGGGTAAGGCTTAGGGTGAGTGTTATAGTTATGTTTACGGTTAGTTTTAGGGTTAGAGTTACAGTGAGTTTGAGGGTGAAGTTGAGGTTTAGAGTTAGTGTGACCTTTAGGTTGAGGTTTAGGTTTAGGGTTAGGGGTAGGGGTAGGTTGAGGGTGAGGTTTAGGGTTAGGGTTAGTGTTAGGGTGAGGGTGAGGGTTAGGTTGAGATTTAGGGTGAGGGTTAGGGTGATGGTAAGTGTTAGGGTGAGGGTTTGGTTTAGGGTGAGGGTTATGGTTAGGGTGATGGTTTGGATTAGGGTTAGGGTGATTTTTACGATTTGGGTAAGTGTTAGAGTGAAGGTTAGGGTGAGGGTGAGGTTTAGGGTTAGAGTTAGGGTTCTGGTGAGGGTTAGGTTGAGGTTTAGGGTTAGTGTTAGTGTTAGTGTTACGGTGAGAGTTAGGGGGAGGGTTAGGGTTAGGATTATGGTTAGTGTTAGCGTTAGGGTTAGGGTGAGGGTGACGTTTAGGTTTAGAATTACGGTTAGGGTGAGGCTGAGGGTGAAGGTGAGGAATAGGTTTCGGGTTAGGATTTGGATTAGGGTTAGGGTTAGGGTGAGTGTGAGGGTTAGGGTTAGGGTTAGGGCTAGCCTTAGGTTTAGGCTGAGGGTGAGGGTGAGGGTGAGGGTTAGGGTTCGTTTGAGGGTTAGGGTTAGGGTTAGGGTGAGGTTTAGTGTTAGGGTTAGGGTTAGATTTAGCGTTAGGATGAGGCTGAGGTTTAGGTGTAGAGTTAGGGTTAGGCTGAGGATTAGGGTGAGTGTTAGGGTTACGGTGAGGTTGAGGGTTAGGTTTAGGGTGGGAGTTAGGGTTCGGTTAAGTTTAGGGTTAGAGTGAGGGTTAGGGTTAGGATTAGGGTTAGTGTTAGGGTGATGTTTAGGATTAGGGTTAGAATTAGTGTTGAGGTTAGGGTTAGGGTTATGGAGAGGGTGAGGGTGAGGGTGAAGTTGAGGGTTAGTGTTAGGGTTAGGGTGAGTTTAGGGTTAGGATTAGGGTTATGGTGAGGGTGAGGTTAAGAGTTAGAATTAGGGTTAGATGGAGTGTTAGGTCGAGGGTTAGGGTTGGGGTTATTGTTAGGGATAAGTTTTGGCTGACGGTTAGGTTGAGGTTTAGTGTTAGGGTTAGGGTTAGGTTTAGGATTAGGTTTAGGCTGAGCGTGGGGGTGGGGGTGAGGATTAGGGTTAGGGTGATGGTTAGGGTTAGGGTTAAGGTGAGGGTTAGGATTAGGATTAGGGTTAGGGTGATTGCTAGAGTGAGGGTCAGTGTTAGGTTAAGTGTTAGGCTTAGGGATAGGTTTAGGCTGAGCGTGAGTTTGAGGGTGAGGGTTAGGGTTAGGTTGATGGTTAGGTTTACGGTTCGGGTGAGGGTTAGGATGAGGTTTAGGGTTAGGGTGAGGATGATGGTAAGAGTAAAGTTGAGGGTTAAGCTGAGCGTGACGGTTAAGATAAGGGTGAGGTTTAGGGTTAGGTTTAGGGTTAGGGTGAGGGTTAGATTGGGGATTAGGGTTAGAGTTAGGGTTAGTGTGAGGTTTAGGGTAAGGATGAGTCTTAGGGTTAGGGTGAGGGTCTAGGGTTAGAATTAGGTTTAGGGTGAGGTCTAGGGTGAGGGTGAGGGTTAGAGTTAGGGTTTGGGTTAGGATGAGGTTTAGCATTAGGGTGATGGTTAGGATTAGTGTTAGGGTTAGTGTTAGGGTTAGGGTTAGTGTTATGGTTAGGGTAAGTGTTAGGGTGAGGGTTAGGGTTAGGGTTAGGGTTAGGGTTAAAGTTACGGTGAGGGTTAGGTTGAGGTTTAGGGTTAGGGTTAGGGTTAGGGTTAGGATTAGGGTTAGGGTGAGGGTGAGTGTGAGGGTTAGGGTTAGGGTTTCTCTTAGGCTTAGGGTTAGGCTGAGGGTGAAGTTGAGTGTGAGGGTTAGGGACAGGGTTAGGGTGAGGTTTAGTGTTAGGGTAAGGGTTAGAGTTAGGGTTAGGGTGAGTATGAGGTTTAGGGGTAGATTTAGGGTTAGGGTGAGAGTGAGGGTTAGGGTAAGGGTTGTGGTGCGGGTGACAGTAAGGGTAAAGATGAGGGTTAAGCTGAGGGTGAGGGTTACGGTAAGGGTGAGGGTTAGGGTTAGGGTTAGGGTTAGGGTGAGGGTTAGATTGAGGTTTAGTGTTAGGGTTAGTGTGAGGTTTAGGGTGAGGATGAGGGTTAGGTTTAGGGTGAGGGCTAGGGTTAGGGTGAGGGTTAGGGTTAGTGTTAGGGTGAGTTTAAGGTTTAGGGTGATGGTTAGGGTTAGTGTGAGCGTTAGTGTTAGCGTTAGGGTTAGTGTTAGGGTGAGGGTATATGTTAGGGTGAGGGTTAGTTTTAGGGTTAGGTTTAGGTTTAGGGTCAGAGTTAGAGTTGGGCTTAGTGTGAGGGTGACATTTAGGGTTAGAGTTAAGGTTAGTGTTAGGGTTAGGGATAGGGTGAAGTTTAGGGTTAGGGTTAGGTTTAGGCTTAGGCTTAAGCTTAGGTGGAGCATGAGGAAGAGGGTTAGGGTTCGGGTTAGGGTGAGGGTTAGGGTTAGGTTTAGGGTGAGGGGTAGTATGAGGGTTAGGTTGAGGGTTAGGGTTAGTGATACGGTTAGGTTTAGGATTTGGATTAGGGTGAGAGTGAGTGTGAGGGTAAGGTTAAGGATAGGTTTAGGCTTATGGTTAGGGTGAGGATTAGGGTTAGGGTTTGGGTTAGGCTTAGGTTTAGGGTCAGTGTTAGTGTTAGTTTAGTGTTACTGTTAGGTTTACAGGGAGGGTTAGGATTAGGGTTAGGCTTAGGGTTAGGCTGAGGGTTAGGGTAGGGGTGAGGATTAGGGATAGGGTTACGGTTAGGGTGAGGATTATTTTTAGTGTTATGGTTAGGGTTAAGTTTGCAGTGAGGGTGAGGCTGAGAGTGAGGGTTAGGGTTAGGATTAGAGTTAGTGTTATTGTTAAGGATAGGGTTAGAGTTACGGTGAAGTTGAGGGTGAGCGTGAGGGTTAGGGTTAGGGTGAGGTTTAGGGTAGGTTTAGGGTTAGGGTTAGGGTGAGGGTGAGGTGTAGGGGTAGAGTTATGGTTTGCGGGAGGGTTAGGGTGAGGTTTAGCGTTTGGGTTAGTGTTAGGGGTAGGGTGAGGGTGAGGGTTTGGTTGAGGTTTAGGGATAGGGTTATGTTTAGGATTAGGATTAGGGTGAGCGTGAGTGTGAGGGTTAGGGTGAGGGTTAGGTTTAGGCTTAGCATTAGGCTGAGGGTGAGGGTGGGGGTGAGGATTAGTGTTATTGTTATTGTTAGGGTTAGGGTTAGAGTTACGGTGAGGGTAAGGGTGCGGGTGAGGGTTAGGGTAGGGTTAGGGTGGGGTTTAGTGTTAGGGTTAGGGTTAGGGTTAGGGTGAGGGTGAGGTTTAGGGTTAGATATAGGCTTAGGGTTAGGGGAGGGTTAGGGTTAGGGTTTGGTTTAGGGTGAGGTTGAGGCTGAGGATTAAGGTTAGGTTTAGTGTTAGGGTTAGGGTTACATTTAGGCTTCGGGTTAGCCTGAATGTGAGGGTGTGGGTGAGGTTAGAGTTAGGATTAGGGTTAGGGTTAGGTTTATTGTTAGTGTTATGGTTACGGTTAAATTTACAGTGAGGGTGAGGCTGTGGGTGAGGGTTAATGTTACGGTTATGGTTAGGTTTAGGCTTAGTGTTATTCTTAGGGTTAGGGTTAGAGATACAGTGAGGTTGAGCATGAGGGTGAGGGTTAGGGTGAGGTTTAGGGTGAAGTTTAGGATTAGGTTTAGGGTTAGGGTTAGGGTGAGGATGAAGTTTAGGCTTAGAATTAGGGTTTGGGTGAGAGTTTGGTTGAGTTTTAGGTTTAGCGTTAGGGTTAGGGTTATGGTGAGAATTAGGGGGAGGGCTGGTATAGGGTTAGGGTTATGGTTAGTGTTAGTGTTAGTGTTAGTGTGAGGGTGAAGTTCAGCGTTAGAATTAGGGTTAGGGTGAGGCTGAGGGTGAGGGTTAGGATTTGGATTAGGGTTAGGTTTAGGGTGAGTGTGAGGGTTAGGTTAGTGTTGGGGTTAGCCTTAGGTTTAGGCTGAGGGTGAGGGTGAGTGTGAGGGTTAGGGTTCGTTTGAGGGTTAGGGTTAAGGTAAGGATGAGGTTTAGTGTTAGGGTTAGTGTTAGATTTAGGGTTAGGGTGAGGGTGAGGTTTAGGCGTAGAGTTAGGGTTAGGATGAGGGTTAGGGTGAGTGTTAGGGTTAAGGTTAGGTTTAGATTTAGCGTTAGAGTTAGAGTGAGGGTGAAGTTTAGGTTTAGAATTAGGTTTAGGGTGAGGCTGAGGGTGAAGGTGAGGATTAGGTTTAGGGTTATTATTGGGATTAGGTTTAGGGTTAGGGTGAGTGTGAGGGTTAGGTTTAGGGTTAGTGTTAGCCTTAGGTTTAGGCTGAGGGTGAGGGTGAGAGTGAGGGTTAGGGTTAGTTTGAGGGTTAGGGTATAGGGTTAGGGTGAGGGTTAGTGTTAGGGTTAGGGTTAGGTTGTGCGTTAGGTTGAGGTTGAGGGTTAGGCTTAGGTTTACTATTAGGATTAGGGTAAGTTTTAGTGTGAGTGTGATGGTTAGGGTTAGGGTTATGGTGAGGTTTAGGTTTAGGGTTAGGGTTAGGGTGAGGGTGAGGTTTAGGGTTAGAGTTAGGGTTAAGTTGAGGCTGAGGGTGCAGGGTAGGGTTAGGGTTAGCATTAGGATTATGGTAAGGGATAGGGTGAGTGTGAGGTTTAGTGTGAGTGTGATAGGGATTTCCTGAGGTTTAGGGTGAGGGTGAGGGTTAGTGTTAGGGTGAGGGTGAGGGTTTGTATAAGGGTTAGGTTGAGTGCTAGGATGAGGTTTACGGTTAGGATTAGTGTTAGGGTTAGGGTGAGGGCTAGTGTGAGGGTTATGATGAGGATTAGGTTTAGGCATAGGGTTAGGTTTAGGATTAGGGTTAGGTTGAGGGTGAGTGCGAGGGTTAGGGTTAGGGTTAGGCTTAGGGATAGGGTTAGGTTTAGGATCAGGGTTAGGGTTAGGGTTACTTTGAGGGTTACTGTTATGGTTAGGGCTAGGGTTATTGTTAGTGTTATAGTTAGGGTTAAGTTTGTGGTGAGGGTGAGGCTTAGGGTGAGGGTTATGGTTATGTTTAGGGTTAAGGTTAGGGTTAGAGTTACAGTGAGGTTGAGGTTTAGGGCTAGTGTGACCTTTTGGTTGAGATTTATGGTTAGGTTTAGGGGTAGGCTGAGGGTGAGGTTTTGGATTAGAGTTAGGGTTAGGGGGAGTATTAGGGTGAGGTTTAGGGTTGGGGTTAGTGTTAGGGTGAGGGTGAGGGTTAGGTCGAAGTTTAGGGATAGGGTTATTTTTAGGATTAGGTTTAGGGTGAGGGTGAGTGTGAGGTTTAGGGTGACGGTTAAGGTGATGATTAGTGTTAGGGTGAGGGTTTGGTTTAGGGTGAGGGTTATGGTTAGGGTGAGGGTTTGGATTAGTGTTAGGGTGAGTTTTAGGTTTTGGGTAAGTAGGTTTTGGGTTAGGTTTAGGGTTAGGGTTAGGGTGAGGGTTAGATTGGGGATTAGGGTTAGAGTTAGGGTTAGTGTGAGGTTTAGGGTGAGGATGAGTGTTAGGGTTAGGGTGAGGGTTAGCGTTAGAATTATGTTTAGGGTGAGGTCTAGGGTGATTGTGAGGGTTAGAGTTAGGGTTAGGGTTAGGATGAGTTTTAGGATTAGGGTGATGGTTAGGGTTAGTGTTAGGGTTAGGGTTAGTGTTAGGGTGAGGGTAAGTGTTAGGGTGAGGGGTAGGGTTAGGGTGAGGGTTATGGTTAGTGTGAGGGGTAGATTGGTGATTAGGCTTAGAGTTAGGGTTAGTGTGAGTTTTATGGTGAGGATGAGGGTTAGGGTTATAGTGAGGGTTACGGTTAGTGTTAGGGTTAAGTTTAGGGTGAGGTTTAGGGTTAGGGTGAGGTTTAGGGTTAGGATTAAGGTTAGGATGAGTGTGAGTGTGAGGGTTAGGGTTAGGGTTAGGCTTAGGTTTAGGTTTAGGCTGACAGTGAGGGTGAGGGTGAGGGTTAGAGTTCGGGTGAGGATGAGGGTTAGGGTTTGGTTTAGGGTAAGGGCAAGTGTGAGGTTTAGGTTGAGGGATACGGTTAGATTTTGGATTTGGGTTAGGGTGAGAGTGAGTGTGAGGTTTATGGTTAGGGTTAGGGTTAGGCTTAGGTTTAGGGAGAGGATTAGGGTTAGGGTTTGGGTTAGGGTTAGGTTTAGGGTCAGGGTGGGGGTGAGGATTAGGGTTAGGTTTAGGGTTAAGTTTAGGGTTATTTTTAGTGTTATGTTTAGGGTTAAGTTTGCAGTGAGGGTGAGGATGAGGGTGAGGATTATGGTAAGGGATAGGGTTAGGTTAGTATTAGGGTTAGTGTTAATGTTAGGGTTAGGGTTAGACTTATGGTATGGGTGAGGGTGAGGGTGAGGGTTAGGGTTAGGTTTAGGGTGAGGTTTAGAGTTAGGTTTAGGATTAGGGATAGGATGAGGGAGACTTTTAGGGTTAGAGTTAGGTTGAGGGGGAGGGTAAGGGTGAGGGTTAGAATTAGGGCTAGTGTTAGGGTTAGCGTTAGGTTTAGGGTTAGTGTAAGATTGAGGTTTAGGGTTATGCTTAGGTTTAGGGTTATGATTAGGGTTAGGGTGAGTGTGAGGGTTAGGGTTAGGATTAGGCTTAGGCTAAGGGTTAGGCTGAGGGTGAGGGTGGGTGTGAGGATTAGGCTTAGGGTGATGGTTAGCCTTATGTTTAGGGTGAGAGTTAGGATGAGGTTTAGGGTTAGGATTAGGATTAGGGTGAGGGCTAGGGTGAGGGGAGGGTTAAGGTTAGGGTTAGGCTTAGGCATACTTTTAGGCTGAGGGTGATGGTGAGGGTGAGGGTTAGGGTTATGGTGATGGATAGGGTTAGGGTTCCGGTTAGGGTGATCGTGTCAGTAAGAGTAAAGTTGAGGGTTGGGCTAAGGGTGAGGGTTACGTTAAGGGTGAGGGTTAGTGTTACGTTGAGGGTTATGGTAAGGGTTAGGGTTAGGGTTAGGGTTAGATTGGGGATTAGGGTTAGGGTAATTGTGATGTGGATGAGGGTTAGGGTTAGAATTAGGGTTTGGGTGAGTTCTAGCGTGAGGGTAAGAGTTAGGGTTAGGGTTAAGTTTATGGTGAGGTTTAGGGTGAGGGGTAAGTTTAGGTTTAGGGTGAGGGTTAGGTTTAGTATGAGGGTTATGGTTAGGGTGAGGGTGAGGGTGAGGGTAAGGGTTATGGTGAGGGTTACAGTGAGGGTGAGTGTTAGGGTTAGGATTTGGGATAGGGTTAGGTATAGGCTGAGGTTGAGGGTGAGGGAGACGGTGAGGTTTAGGGTTAGGGTTATGTTTAGGGTGAGGTCTAGGGTGAGGGTGAGGGTTAGGGTGAAGGTGAGGGTGATGGTGAGGGTCTAGGTTAGGTAATGGTTAGGGTTAGGGTGAGGATTAGTTGAGGGTTAGGGTAAGGGTGAGGTTGAGGTTTAGGGTGTGCGTGAGAGTTAGGGTTAGGGTGAGGGTTCGGGTGATGGTGATGTTTAGGGTTAGGTAGAAGGTTAGGGTTAGGGTTAGGTGAGGGTTAGTGTTAGGGTTAGGGTGAGGGTGAGGGTTAGGATTAGGTTTAGGGTTAGGGTGAGGTTTAGGGTGAGGGTGAGGGTTAAGGTTAGGGTTAGGTTTGTGGTGTGGGTAAGTGATAGCATGAGGGTTCGGCTGAGTGTTTGACTTAGCATTACGGTTAGGGTGAGGGTTAGGTTGAGGATTAGGATGAGTTTTAGGGTTAGGGTGAGGGTTAGGGTTAGGCTTAGCGTGAAGGCGACAGTGAGGGTGACAGTTAGGGTTATAGTTACGGTGAGGGTTCGGTTAATGTGAGGTTTAGGGTGAGGATGAGGTTAAGTGTTAGGATGAGGGTTAGGGTGAGGGTGAGGGTTAGGGTTAGGGTTTGGGTTAGGGTGTGGGTTAGGGTGAGGGTTAGGGTTAGGGTTATTCTTAGGGTTAGGGTGAGGGTTAGGCTTAGGGTTAGAGTTAGGATTAGGATGAGGGTTAGGGTCAGGATTAGGGTGAGGGTGAGGGTTAATGTTCGGGTGAGGGTTAGGGTTGTTATTAGGGTTAGGGTCAGATTTAGGGTGAGGGTGAGGTTTAGGGTGAGAGTTAGGGTGAGGGTTAGAGTTAGGGTTAAGGTCAGGGTTAGAGTAAGGGGTAGGGTTACGGTTAGTGTGAGTGTTAGGTTTAGTGTGAGTGTTAGGTTAGGGTTAGGGTTAGGATTAGTGTGAGGGTAAGAATTAGCTGACCGTCAGGGTGAGGGTGAGGTTTAGGGTTAGGAATAGTGATAGGATTAGTGTAAAGCTGAGGGTGAGGGTGAGGTTTGGGGTTAAGGTTAGGGTGAGGGCTTGGGTGAGGTTTAGGGTAAAGTTGAGGGTGAGAGTGATGGTAAGGGTAAAGGTGAGGGTTAGGCTGAGGGTGAGGGTTAAGATAAGGGTGAGGGTTAGGGTTAGGGTGAGGGTTAGATTGAGGATTAGTTTTAGGGTTAGTGTGAGGTTTATTGTGAGGTTCAGGGTTAGGGTTTGGTTGAGGGTTAGGGTTAGAATTAGGGTTAGGGTGAGGGCCAGTGTGAGAGTGAGGTTTAGGTTAGGTTTAGGGTTAAGGTTAGGGTGAGGTTTAGGGTTACTGTGAGGGTTAGGGTTAGTGTGAGGGTAAGTGTTAGAGTTAGGGTTACTTTTAGGGTGAGGGTAAGTGTTAAGGTGAGGGTTTGGGTTAGGGTGAGGGTTATGTTTAGGGTGAGGGTTAGCGCTAGGGTTAGGGTTATTGTTAGGGTTAGGATTATGATTAGGGTTAGCATGAGGGTGAGTGTGTGGTTTAGGGTTAGGTTTAGGTTTAGGCTTAAAGTTAAGGTGAGGGTGAGGTTGAGGCTGAGGGTTAGGGTTAGGGTTAGTGTTAGGTTTAGGGTGAGGGTGAGGGTTAGGGTTAGGGTGAGGTTTAGGGTTAGGGCTTGGATTAGGATTAGTGTTAGTGTGAGGGTGAGTGTGAGTGTTAGGGTTAGGGTTAGGCTTAGGCTTAGGTTTAGGCTGAGGTTGAGGGTGAGGGTTAAGGTGAGGGTGAGGGTGAGGTTTAGGGTTAGAGTTAGGGTTAGTGTGAGAGTTAGTGTTAGGATTGGTGTTAGGGTAAGAGTTAGGGTGAGGGTTAGGGTGAGGGTTATGGTTAGGGATAGGGTTAGATTTAGGATTAGGGTTAGGGTGAGTGTGAGTGTGAGGGTTAATGTTAGGGTGAGGGTTAAGGTTAGGCTGAGGGTAAGGTTGAGGTTTAGGATTAGGGTGAGGTTTAGAGTTAGGTTTAGGGTGAGGGTTAGGATGAGGTATATGGTTAGGGTGAGAACTAGGGTGAGGGTTAAGATTAGAGTTAGGTTTAGGGTGAGGTTTAAGTTTTGGGTTAGGTTTAGGGTTAGGGTCAGGGTTACGGTTAGGGTTACGGTGAGGGTGAGGGTTAGGGTTAGGTTGAGGGTTAGGGTTAGGGTTAGGTTAGGGTGAGGTTTGGGGTTAGGGTTAGGGTGACGGTTACCGATGAGGGTTATGGTTAGGATTAGGGTTACGTTGCGGGCTAGGGTGAGGGTGAGGGTTAGGGTTAGTGTTAGGTTTGGGTTAGGGTAGCCTGAGGGTGAGGGTGGGGGTTAGGAATAGGTTTTGGGTGATGGTTAGGGTTAGGGTTAGGGTGAGAGTGAGGATGAGAGTAAGGGTTAGGATTAGGTTTAGGGTGAGGGCTAGGGTGAAGGTGAGGGTTATGGTTAGGCTTAGGTTAGGCTTAGGTTTAGCTTGAGGGTGAGGGTGAGGGTGAGGGATAGGGTTAGGGTGATGGATAGGGTTAGGGTTAGGCTGAGTGTTAGGATGAGGGTTAGGTTTAGGATGAGGCTTAGGGTGAGCATGACGGTAACAGTAAAGGTGAGGTTTAGGCTGAGGGTGAGTGTTCCCCTAAGGGTGAGTGTTAGGATTAGGGTGAGGGTTAGTGTAAGGGTTAGGGTGAGGGTTAGGGTGAGGGTGAGGGTTAGATTGAGGAGTAGGGTTAGGGTTAGTGTGAGGTTTAGGGTGAGGATGATTGTTAGAGTTAGGGTGAGGGTTATGTTTAGAATTAGGGTTAGGGAGAGGGCTAGTGTGAGGGTTAGGATTAAGATTAGGGTTACAGTGAGGGTGTGGGTTAGGATTAGGGTGTGGTTTAGGATTAGGGTGAGAGTTACGGTTACTGTGAGGGTTAGTGTTAGAGTTAGGGTTAAGGTAAGGGTGAGGGTAAGTGTTAGGGTGAGGGTTAGGGTTAGGGTGAATGTTATGGTTACGGTGAGGTTTAGGGTTATTGTTAGGTTTAGGGTTAAGTTTACAGTGAGGGTGAGTATGAGGGTTAGGGTTAGGATGAGGATTAGGGTTAGGGTTAGGGTTTGAGTTAGGGTTAGGGTGAGTGTGAGGTTTAGGGTTAGAGTTCGGGTTAGGGTGAGGGTTAGGTTGAGGTTTAGGGTTAGGGTTAGTTTTAGGTTTAGGGTTAGGGTGAGGGTTAGTGTGAAGGTAATGGTTAGGTTTATGTTTAGGACTAGGGTTAGGGTGAGGGTGAGTGTATGGGTTAGGGTTAGGGTTAGGTTTAGGCTTAGGGTTAGGCTGAGGTAGAGGTTAAGTGTGAGGGTTAGGGTGCTGGTTAGGGTTAGGGTTAGGGTTAGATTTAGCCTTAAGTTGAGGTTTAGTGTTAGGGTTAGAGTTTGGGTGAGGGATAGGGTTAGAGTTATGGTGAGGCTTAGGGTTAGGCTTAGGATTAGGCTTAGGTTTAGGCTGAGTGGGAGGGTGGGGTTAAGGATTAGGGTAAGGGTTTGGTTTAGGGTTATTGTTAGTGTTATGTTTAGGGTAAAGTTTGTGGTGAGGGTGAGGCTGAGGGTGAGGGTTATGGTTATGGTTATGGTTAGGGTTAGGGTGAGTGTTATTGTTACGGTTAGAGTTAGAGTTACGGTGAAGTTGAGGTTGAGGGTGAGGGTAAGGTTTATGGTGAGGTTTAGGGTTAGGTTTAGTGTTAGGGTTAGGGTGAGGGTGAGGTTTAGGGTTAAAGTTAGGGTTAGCTGGAGGGTTAGGGTGAGGTTTAGGGTTAGGTTTAGCGTTGGGGTTAGGGTGAGGGTGAGGGTTAGGATGAGGTTTAGGGATATGTTTAGGGTTAGGATTAGGGTTAGGGTGAGGGTGAGTGTAAGGGTTAGGGTGAGGGTTAGTCTTAGGCTTAGTGTTAGGCTGAGGGTGAGTGTGGGTGTGAGGATTAGGGTTAGGGTGATGGTTCGGGTTAGGGTTACTGTTTTTGTTAGGGTTAGGGTTAGAATACCGGTGAGGGTGAGGGTGCAGCTGAGGGTTAACGTTAGGGTTAGGGTGGGATTTAGGGTTAGGTTTAGGGTGAGGGTGAGGTTTAGGGTTAGATATAGGGTTAGGGGGAGGGTTAGGGTGAGTGTTAGTGTGAGTGTTAGTGTTAGGGTTAGGGTGAGGGTGAGGGTTAGTTTGGGTTAGGGTTAGGGTTAGTGTGAGGGTTTGTGTTAGGGTTAGGATTAGTGTTAGCGTCAGGGTAAGTGTTAGGGTGAGGGTTTGGGTCAGGGTGCGGGTTATGGTTAGGGTAAGGGTTATGGTTAGGGTTAGGGTGAGGTTTAGGGTTTCGGTTAGGGTTAGAGTTAGGTTTAGGGTGAGGGTGAGGTTTTGGGATAGAATTAGGGTTAGGGTGAGGGTTAGGTTGAGGGTTGGTGTTAGGGTTTGGGTTAGGGTGAGGTTTAGGGTTTGGGTTAGGCTTAGAGTTAAGTTTAGGGTGAGGGTGAGGTTTTGGTTTAGAGTTAGTTTTAGGGTGAGGGTTACGTTGAGGGTTAGTGTTAGGGTTCGTGTTAGGGTTAGGTTTATGGTGAGAGTTAGGGGGAGAGTTAGCTTTAGCGTTAGGGTTAGGGTGAGGGTGAGGCTGAGGGTGTGGTTTAGGGTTACGATGAGGGTTAGGTTTATGGTTAAGTTTAGGGTTAGGGTGAGGGTTAGCATAAGGGTTTTGGTGAGGCTGAGGGTTAGCATTAGGTTGAGGGTTAGGGTTAGGGTTAGGGTTAGGGAGAGGGTTCTAATGAGGATTAGGGTTGGGAATAGGGTTAGGGTGAGGGCTAGGGTGAGGGTGGGCATTAGGGTTATTGTTAAGTTGATGTTTAGGATTAGTTAGGGTTAGGGTGAGGGTTAGGATGAGGGTTAGGATTACGGTGAGGGTGTGGGTTAGGGATAGGGTGAGGGTTGGGGTTAGGACTAGGGTTAGGGTGAGGTTGAGGGCTAGGATTAGGGGTAGGGGTAGGGTTAGGGTTAGAGTTACAGTGAGGGTGAGGGTGAGATTCAGGTTTAGAGTTAGGGTTAGGGGGAGGATTGGTTTGAAGGCAGGTTTAGGGTTAGTGTTAGGGTTAGGGTTAGGGTGAGGGTTAAGTTGAGGTTTATTGTTAGGGTTAGGGTTAGAGTTAGTATTAAGGTTAGGGTCAGGGTGAGTGTGAGGGTTAGGGTTCTGGTTAGGCTTAGGCTGAGGGTGAGGATGGGGGTGAGGATTAGGGTTAGGGTGATGGTTAGGATTAGGGTTAGGTTGAGGGGTAGGATGAGGGTTAGGTTTAGGGTGAGGTTTAGGGTGAGGGTTATAGTAAGTGTAAAGTTGAGGGTTAGGCTGAAGGTGAGGTTTAAGATAAGTGTGAGGGTTAGGGTTAGGGTTAGGCTTAGGGTAAGGGTTTGGGTTACGGTTAGGGTGAGGGTTAGATTGAGGATTAGGGTTAGGGTTAGTGTGAGGTTTAGCTTGAGGATGAGGATTAGGGTTAGGGTGAGGGTGAGTGTTAGAATTAGGGTTAGGGTGAGGGCTAGGGTGAGGGTGAGGTTTAGGGTTAGGTTTAGGGTAAGGGTGAGGTTTAGGATTAGGGTAAGGGTTAGGGTTAGTGTGATGGTTAGGGTTAGTGTGAGGGTTAGTGTTAGGGTGAGGGTTAGTGTTAGGGTGTGGGTTATGGTTAGGGTGAGTTTTAGGGTTAGGGTTAGAGTTATTGTTACGGTTAGGGTTAGGGTTATGTTTACGGTGAGGGTAAGGGTGAGGGTTAGTTTTGGGGTTAGGATGAGGTTTAGGTTTAGGGTTAGGGTTAGAGTTAGGGTTAGTGTGAGGGTGAGGTTTAGGGTTGGAGTTAGGGTTAGTTTTAGGATTAGGTTTAGGGTGAGAATTAGTGTGAGGGTTAGGGTTAGGCTTAAGCTTAGGCTTAGGTTTAGGCTTAGGCCGAGGATGAGGGTGAGGGTTAGGGTTAGGGTTAGTGTAAGGGTTAGGGTGAGGGTTAGGATGAGGTTTAGGTTTAGGATTAGAGTTAGGGTGAGTGCTAGTGTGAGCGTTACTGTGAGGGTTAGGGTTAGGTTTAGGATTAGGTGTAGGTTGAGGGTCAGTGTGAGGGTTAGTGTTAGGGTTAGGGTTAGGCTTAGGCTTAGGGTTAGGGTTGAGGGTTAAGGTTAGGCTTTGGTTTTGGGTGAGGGGGACGTTAAGGGTTAGGGTTAGGGTGAGGGTGAGGGTGAAGGTTAGGGTTAGTGTGAGTGATAGGGTTACGGTGAGGGTTATGGTTAGGGTGAGGTTTAGGGTTAGGATTAGGGTTATTGTTACCATTAGGGTTAGGGTTATGGTTACGGTGAGCGTAAGGGTGAGGGTTAGGGTTGGGGTTAGGATGAGGTTTAGGTTTAGGGTTAGGCTTAGAGTTAGGGTTAGGGTGAGGGTGAGGTTTTGGTTTGGAATTAGGGTTAGTTTTAGGGTTAGGGTTAGGATGAGGGTTAGGGTTAGGGTTAGGCTTTGTCTTAGGCTTAGGCTTACGCCAAGCATGAGGGTGAGGATTAGGGTTAGGGTTAGGGTGAGGGTTAGGGTTAGGGTAAGGGTGAGTGTTAGGATGAGTTTTAGGGTTAGGATTAGTTTTAGGGTGAGAGCTAGGGTGAGGGTAAGGGTGAGGGTTAGGTTTAGGGATAGGGTTAGGTTTAGGATTAGGGTTAGGTTGAGGGTGAGTGTGAGAGTTAGGGTTAGGCTTAGGCTTAGGCTTAGGGTTTTGGTGAGGATTAGGGTTAGGGTTTGCGTTAGGGTGAGGGTGAGGCTGAGGATTAGGGTTAGGTTTAGGATTAGGTTTAGAGTTAGGGTTAGGCTGAGGATGAGGGTGGGGGTGAAGATTAGGTTTAGGGTTAGGGTTAAAATTAGGGTTATTTTTAATGTTGTGTTTTGGGTTTAGTTTGTGGTGAGGGTGAGCCTGAGGTTGAGGGTTATGGTTAGGGTTAAGCTTAGTCTTAGGGTTAGGCTGAGGGTGAGGGTGGAGGTGAGGAATAGGTTTTGGGTGATAGTTAGGGTGAGTGTTAGGATGAGGCTTAGCGTTAGGATTAGGTTTAGGGAGAGGGCTAGGTTGAGGGTGAGGGTTAGGGTTAGGCTTAGTCTTAGGCTTAGGGTTAGGCTTAGAGTGAGGGTGAGGGTGAGATTTTGGGTTAGGGTGATGGATAGCTTTAGGGTTAGGCTGAGTGTTAGGATGAGGGTTAGGGTTAGGGTGAGGGTTAGGGTGAGTGTGATGGTAAGAATAAAGGTGAGGGTTAGGCTGAGGGTGAGTGTTCCCCTAAGGGTGAGAGTTAGGATTAGGGTAAGTGTTAGGGTGAGGGTTAGGGTAAGGGTTAGGGTTAGTGTTAGGGTTAGAGTTAGGGTGAGGGTTAGGAGGAGGGTGAGGGTTAGGTTTAGGGTTAGGATTAGTATTAGGGTTAGTGTTAGGGTGAATGCTTAGTTTGGGCTTAGGGATAGGGTTAGGCTTAGCGTTAACCTGAGGGTGAGGGTTACGTTTAGGATTCGAGTTAGGGTTAGCGTTTGGGTGAGAGTTAGGGTTTGTGTTAATTTCAGGGTTAGGGTGAGGGTTAGGGTTAGGGTTACGGTGAGTGTTAGGGTTAGGGTTAGGGTGAGCGTCAGGTTTAGGATTAGGGTTAGGGTTAGGGTTATTGTTAGTGTTATGGTTAAGGTTAAGTTTATGGTTAGGGTGAGGCTGACGGTGAGGGTTAGGGTTAGGGTTAGGGTGAGGTTTAGGGTTAGGGTTAGAGTTACGGTTAGGGTGAGGGTTTAATTTAAGGTTAGGTTTAGGGTGAGGGTTTGTGTTATTGTTATTTTTAGGGTGAGGGTGAGGGTTAGGTTTAGATTTAGGGTGAGGGTTAGGGGGAGGGTGAGGTTTAGTGTTAGAGTTAGTGTTAAGGGGAGGGTTAGGGGGAGGGTTAGGTTTAAGGTTAGTGTTAGGGTTAGGGTGAGGGTTAGGTTGAGGTTTAGGGTTAGTGTTAGGTTTGGATTTAGGATTAGGGTTATGGTGAGGCTGAGTGTGAGGTTTAGGGTTAGGATTAGGCTTAAGCTTAGTGTTAGGCTGAGGGTGAGCGTGGGTTTGAGGATTAGGTTAAGGGTGATGGTTAGGGTTAGGTTTAGGTTTAGGGTTAGGATTAGGGTTAGGGTTAGGATTAGGGTTAGGTTGATGTCTAGGGTGAGGGTGAGGGTTCGGGTTAGGGAGAGGGTTAGGGTTAGGGTTAGGGTTACGGTGAGTTTAGAGTTAGGGTTAGAGTTAGGGTTAGGGTGAGAGTGAGGTTTATGGTTAGAGTTAACTTTTGTGTTAGGGTTAGGGTTAGGGTGAGCATTACTGTGAGGGTTAGGGTTAGGCTTAAGCTTAGGCTTAGGGTTAGGCTTAGGCCGAGCATGAGCGTGAGGGTTAGGGTTAGGGTTAGGGTTAGGATTAGAGTTAGGGTAAGGGTGAGTGTGTGTGTTAGGGTTTGGATTAGGGTTAGGCTTAGGGTTAGGCTGAGGGTGAGGTTGAAGGTGAGGGTTAGGGTTAGGGTTAGTGTTAGGGATAGGTTTAGGGTTAGGGTGAGGGTTAGGGTTAGGGTTAGGGTTAGGATTAGGATTAGGGTTAGGTTTAGGGTTAGTGTGAGGGTTAGGGTTAGGTTTAGGGTTAGGCTTAAGGTTAGGCTGAGAGTGAGGGTGAGGGTGAGGTTTAGGGTTAGGGTGAGGCTTAGGGTTAGGGTTAGGGTGAGGTTTAGTGTTAGGGTAAGTGTTAGAGTTAGGGTTCATGTTAGTGTTTGGGTTAGGGTGATAGTTAGGGGGAGGGCTAGGGTTAAGGTTAAGGTTAGGGTTAGGTTTAGCGGTAGGGTTAGGGTGAGGGTGAAGTTTAGGGTTAGAATTAGGATTAAGGTGAGGCTGAGGGTGAGGGTTAGGGTTAGGGTTTGGGTTAGTGTTAGGGTTAGGGTTACGGTGAGGGTGAGAGTGAGGGTGAGGGTTAGGGTTAGGGTTAGTATTAATATTAGGTTTAGGGTTTGGGTGAGTGTGAGGGTTAGTGTTAGGGTTAGGGTTAGGGTTAGGGTTAGGGTTAGTATTAGGGTTAGGTTTAGGGTTAGGGTGAGGGTTATGTTGAGGGTTAGGATTAGGATTAGGCTTAGGTTAGGGGTTAGTGTGAGGGTTATGGTTAGGTTTATGGTTAGGCTTAAGTTTAGGCTGAGGGTGAGGGTGAGGTTTAGGGTTAGGGTGAGGCTTAGGTTTAGGGTTAGGGTGAGGTTTAGTGTTAGGGTAAGTGTTAGAGTTAGGGTTCATGTTAGTGTTTGGGTTAGGGTGATAGTTAGGGGGAGGGCTAGGGTTAAGGTTAAGGTTAGGGTTAGGTTTAGCGGTAGGGTTAGGGTGAGGGTGAAGTTTAGGGTTAGAATTAGGATTAAGGTGAGGCTGAGGGTGAGGGTTAGGGTTAGGGTTTGGGTTAGTGTTAGGGTTAGGGTTACGGTGAGGGTGAGAGTGAGGGTGAGGGTTAGGGTTAGGGTTAGTATTAGTATTAGGTTTAGGGTTTGGGTGAGTGTGAGGGTTAGTGTTAGGGTTAGGGTTAGGGTTAGGTTTAGGGTTAGTATTAGGGTTAGGTTTAGGGTTAGGGTGAGGGTTATGTTGAGGGTTAGGATTAGGATTAGGCTTAGGTTTAGGGTTAGTGTGAGGGTTATGGTTGGGTTTAGGGTTAGGCTTAAGTTTAGGCTGAGGGTGAGGGTGAGGTTTAGGGTTAGGGTGAGGCTTAGGTTTAGGGTTAGGGTGAGGTTTATTGTTAGGGTAAGGGTTAGAGTTAGGGTTAGTTTTAGGGTTAGGGTTAGGGTGATAGTTAGGGGGAGGGCTAGGGTTAGGGTTAAGGTTAGGGTTAGGTTTAGCGGTAGGATTAGGGTGAGGGTGAAGTTTAGGTTTAGAATTAGGGTTAAGGTGAGGCTGAGGGTGAGGGTTAGGGTTAGGTTTGGGGTTAGTGTTAGGGTTAGGGTTAAGGTGAGGGTTATTGTTAGTGTGAGGGTTAGGGTTAGGGTTAGGATTAGGATTAGGGTTAGTGTTAGTGTGAGTGTGAGGGTTAGTGTTAGGGTTAGGGTTAGCCTTAGGTTTATGCTGAGGGTGTGCTTGAGTATGAGGTTTAGGTTTAGAGTTATGGTTAGTGTTAGGTTTAGGGTTAGGGTGAGGGTCAGGTTTACAGTTAGGCTTGGGCTTAGGCTTAGGCATAGGCTGAGCATGAGGGTGAGGGTTAGGGTTAGGGTGAGGGTTAGGGTGGGGGTGACCGTAAGGGTCAACGTGAGGGTTAGGCTGAGGTTGAAGGTTACTGTAAGGGTCAGGGTTAGGGTTAGGGTGAGGTTTCGGGTTCGGGGTAGAGTGAGGGTGAGGGTTAGATTGAGGATTAGTGTTAGGGTTATGGTGAGGTTTAGGGGGAAGATGGGGGTTAGGGATAGGGTGAGGGTGAAGGTTAGGTTTAGGTTTAGGTTTAGGGTTAGTTTGATGGCTAGCTTAGTGTGAGGGTCAGTGTTAGTGTTAGGGTTTGTGTTAGGGTGAGGGTAAGTGTTAGGGTGTGGGTTAGGGTTAGGGTGAGGGTTAAGGTGAGGGTGAGGGTGAAGGTTAGGTTTAGGGTTAGGATGAGGTTTAGGTTTAGGTTTAGGGTTAGAGTTAGGGTTATGGTTAGAGTGAGGTTTAGGTTTAGATTTAGGGTTAGTGTTAAGGTTAGGGTTAGGGTGAGGGTCAGGTGTAATGTTAGCCTTAGGCTAAGGCTTAGGCTTAGGCCGAGCATGACGGTGAGGGTTAGGGTTAGGGTTAGGGTGAGTTTTCGGATGAGGTTTAGGGTTATGATTAGGGTTAGGGTGAGGGCTATTGTGAGGGTTACGGTGAGGGTTATGTTTAGGGATATGGTTAGGTTTAGGATTAGGGTTAGGGTAGATTGAGTGTGAAGGTTAGGGTTAGGGTTAGCCTTAGGCTTAGGCTTAGGGTTAGGGTGAGGGTTCGGGTTAGGGTTTGTGTTAGGGTGAGGGTGAAGCTTAGGATTAGTGTTAGGTTTAGTGTTAGGGTTAGGTTTAGGTTTAGGGTTAGGTATACGGTGAGGGTTAGGCTTAGGGTTAGGCTGAGGATGAGGGTGGGGGTGAGAATTAGGGTTAGGTTTAGGGTTAGGGTTATTGTTAGTGTTATGGTTAGGGTTAAGATTGCGGTGAGGGTGAGGTTGAGGGTGAGGGATATGGTTAGGGTTAGGGTTAGTGTTAGGGCTAGGGTTTGTGTTATAGTTAGGGTTAGGGTTACAGTGAAGTTGAGGTGGAGGGTGAAGGTGAGGGTGAGGATTAGGGTTAGGGTGCGGTTTAGGGTGAGGTTTAAGTTTAGGGTTGGGGTTAGAGTGAGGGTGAGGTTTAGATTTAGAGTTAGTTTTAGGGGGAGGGTTAGGATGAGGTTTAGGGTCAGGGTTAGTTTTATTGTTAGGGTGAGGGTGAGTTTTAGGTTTAGGGTTAGGGTGAAGCTTAGGGTTAATGTCAGGGTGATGTTTAGGGCTAGAGTTAGGGTTAGGGTAAGGCTGTGGGTGTGGGTTAGGTTTAGGGTTAATGTTAGGGTTATTGTTAAGTTGAGGGTTAGGGTGAGGGTGAGGGTTAGGGTTAGTGTCAGCATTAGGATTAGGGTTAGGGTTATGGTGAGTGTGAGGTTTAGGGTTAGGTTTAGGCTTAGGCTGAGGGTGAGGCTTAGGGTGAGGGTTAGTGTTAGAGTGAAAGTTAATATTAGGGTTAGGGGGAGGGTTAGGATGAGGGTTAGGGTTAGGGGGAAGTCTAGGTTGAGGGTGAGGTTTATGCTTAGGTTTAGGGTGACATTTAGGGATAGGGTTAGGGTGAGGATGAGATTTAGGGTTAGAGTTAGGGTTAGGGTGAGGCTGAGGGTGAGGCTTAGGTTTAGGGTTAGTGTTAGGGTTAGGGTTAAGGTGAGGGATAGGGTGACGGTGAGCGTTAGGGTTAAGTTTAGGAATAGGATTAGGGTTAGGGTTAGGGAGAGTGTGAGGGTTAGTGTTAGGGTTAGGCTTAGGCTTAGGCTTCGACTGAGGCTGAGGCTGAGGGTGAGTGTTAGGTTTAGGGTGAGGGTTAGGGTTAGCATTAGGGTGAGAGTTAGGGTTTGGGTTAAGTTTAGGGTTAGGATGAGGGGTAGGGTAAGGGTTTCAGTGAGGTTGAGTTTTAGGGTTAGGGTGAGGGTTAGGTTGAGGGTTAGGGTTAGGATTAGGGTGAGGGTGAGGGCTAGGTTGAGGATGAGGTTTAGGGTTAAGGTTAGGGTTAGGGTGAGGTTTAGGGTTAGGTTTAGGATTAGGGTTATGGTGAAAGTGATTTTTATGGTTAGAGTTATGGTTAGGGTGAGGCTGATTGTAAGGGTTTGGGTTAGGGTTATTGTTAGATTTATTATTAGGGTGAGGGTGAGGGTGAGGGTTAGGATTAGGCTGAGGGTTAGGGTTAGGGTTAGGGTGAGTGTTAGGGTTCCAGTTAAATTTGGGTTTAAGGTGAGGGTTAGGGTTAGGGTTACGGTGAGAGTAACGGTTATGATTAGGTTGAGGGTTAGGGTTAGGGTTAGGGCTAGGGTTAGGGTGAGGGTTAGGTTTAGGGTTAGGGTGAGGTTTAGGATGAAGATTAATGTTAGGATTAGGGTTAGGCTGAGGGCTAGGGTGAGGGTGAGGGTTAGGGTTAGGTTGAGTTTTAGAGTTAGTTTTAGGTTTAGGGTTAGGGTGAGGGTGAGGTTTAGGGTTAGAGTTAAGGTTAGTGTTCGTGTTAGGGTTAGGTGAGTGTTAGGGTTAGGCTTAACCTTAGGCTTAGGCCTAGGCCTAGCATGAAAGTGAGGCTTAAAGTTAGGGTTAGGGTGAGGTTTTGGGTTAGGGTGAGGGTTATGTTGAGGTTTAGGCTTAGGATTAGTGTTAGGGTGAGCACTAGGGTGAGGGTTAGTGTGAGGGTTAGGGTTAGGGATAGGGTTAGGTTTAGGATTAATTTATGTTGAAGGTGAGTGTGAGGGTTAGGGTTAGGTTTAGAGTTAGGCTTAGGGTTTGGGTGAGGGTTAGGGTTAGGGTTTGATTTAGGGTGAGGGTGAGGGTTACGGTTAGGGTGAGGGTGTTGGTGAGGGTGAGGGTTAGGGTTAGGGTTAGAGTGAGTGTTAAGTTTAGGGTGAGGCTTATGGTTAAGGTGAGGGTTAGGGTTAGGTTTAGGCTTAGGCTTAGTCTTAGGGTAAGGCTGAGGTTTAGGGTGAGAGTGAGTGTGAGGGTTTGGGTTTGGGTTAGGTTTAGGCTTAGGGATAGGCTGAGGGAGATGGTGAGGGTGAGGGTTAGGGTTAGGGTGGGGGTGAGGTTTAGGGTTAGAGTTTGACTTAAGGTGAGGGTTAGTGTGAGGGTTAGTTTTGGATTAGTTTTAGGTTTAGGTTTAGGTTGAGTTTTAGGGTGAGGTTTAGGGTTAGGAATAGGGTTCGTTTTAGGATTAGGGTTTGGGTGAGGGTGAGTGTGAGGGTTCGGGTTTGGGTTAGGGTTAGAGTAAGGCTTAGGGTTAGGCTGAGAGTGAGGGTGAGGGTTAGGGTTAGGGTGAGGGTTAGGGTTAGGTTTAGGGTGATGGTTATAATGGGGGTTATGTTTAGGATTAGGCTTAATGTGAGGGCTATCATGAGGGTGAGTTTTAGGGTTAGGGTTAAGTTTAGGTATAGGTTGAGGGTTAGGAGTAGGGCTTGTTTTAGGGTGAGAGTTAGGGTTAGGGTTAGTGTGAGGGTTAGCATGAGGGTTACGGTTAGGATTAGGGTTAGGATGAGGGCGAGGGTGAGGGCGAGGGTTAGGTTTAGGGTTAGGGTGAGGTTTAGGGTTAGGGTTATGGTGAGGGTTAGGGTTAGGTTTAGTTTGAGGGTGAGAATTAGGTTTAGGTTTAGGGTGAGGGTTAAGGTTAGGTTTAGGGTGAGGGTTAGGATGAGGTTTAGGGTTACAAGTAGGGTTAGGTTGAGGGCTAGGGTGATTGTGAGGGTTAGTGTTAGGGTTAGGGTGAGGTTTAGGGTTAATGTTAGGGGTAGGCTTAGGGTAAGGGTTAAGGTTCGGGTTTGGGTGAGGGTGAGGGTTAGGTTTTGGTTGAGGGTTAGGGTGAGGACTAAGGTCAGGGTGAGGGTTAGGTTTAGGGTTAGGTTTACGGTGAGGGTTAGGTTGAGGTTTAGGTTTAGGGTTAGGGTTAGGGTTAGGTTTAGGGTTAGGTTGAGGGTGAGTGTGAGGGTTAGGGTTAGGGTTAGGCTTAGGCTTAGGTTTAGGCTGAGGTGTGAGGGTGGGGATGAGGATTAGGTTTAGAGTGCTGGTTTAGTTTATGGTTAGGTTTAGGGTTAGGATGAGGTTTAGGGTTAGGATAAGAGTTAGAGTGAGGGCTACAATGACTGTGAGGTTTAGGGATAGGTTTAGGCTTAGGCTTAGGGTTATGCTGAGGTTGAAGGTGAGGGCGAGGGTTAGGGTTAGGGTGATGGTTAGGGTTACGGTTAGGGTGAGGGTTAGGATGAGGGTTAGGGTTAGGGTGAGGGTTAGGATGAGGGTGACTATAAGAGTAAAGGTGAGGGTTAGGCTGAGGTTGAGGGTTATGGTAAGGGTGAGGGTCGGGTTAGAATTTAGGGTGAGGGTTAAATTGAGGATTAGTGTTAGGGTTAGTGTGAGGTTTAGGGTGAGGATGAAGGTTAGGCTTAGGGTGAGGGCTAAGGTGAAGTTGAGGTTTAGGGTTAGGGTTAGGGTGAGGTTTAGGTTTAGGGTGATGGTTAGCATTAGTGTGAGGGTTAGTGATAGGGTTAGTGTTAGTGTTAGGGTGAGGGTAAGTGTTAGGATAAGGTTTAGGTTTAGGTTGAGGTTTAGGATTAGGATTAGGTTCAGGGTTAAGGTGAGGGTGAGGGTTAGGTTTAGAGTTAGTTTTATGGTGAGGGTTAGGTTAAGGTTAGGGTTACTGTTAGGGTAAGGGTTAGGGTGAGGTTTAGTGTGTGGCTGAGGGTTCGTGATAGGATTAGGATTAGGATTAGTGTTAAGGTGAGGGTGAGTGTGAGGGTTAGGGTTAGGGTTAGGATTAGAGTTAGGGTGAGGGTGAGGGTGAGGGTTAGGGTTAGGGTTAATGTTAGGATTAGGCTGAGGTTGAGTTTGAGGGTGAGGGTTAGGATTAGTGTTAGGATTAGGGTTAGAGTTAGGGGGAGGGTTAGTATGAGGGTTAGGGTTAGGATTAAGGTTAGGGGGAGGGCTAGGGTGAGGGTGAAGTTTAGGTTTAGGGTTAGGGTGAAGTTCCGGTTTAAGGATAGGATTAGGGTCAGGGTAAGTGTGAGGGTGAGATTTAGGGTTAGAGTTAGGGTTAGGGTGAGGCTGAGGGTGAGGGTTAGGGTTAGGGTTAGTGTTAGGGTTAGGGTTAAGGTGAGGGTTAGGGTGAGGGTGAGGGTTAGGGTTAGGGTTAGGATTAGGTTTAGATTTAGGGTGAGTGTGAGGGTTAGGTTTAGGTTTAGGCTTAGGCTTAGGCTGAGGCTGAGGGTGAGGGTTAGGGTTAGAGTTTTTGTGAGGGGTAGGGTTAGGGTTAGGGTTACAGTTAGGGGGAGGAATAAGGTTAGGGTTAGAATTAATGATAGGGTTAGGTTTAGGGTTAGGCTTAGGGTTAGGATGAGGGTGAGTGTGTGTGTTAGGGTTAGGTTTATGGTTAGGCTTAGGGTTAGGCTGAGGGTCAGGTTGATGGTAAGATAGTTAGGGTTAGGGTGAGGGTTAGGCTTAGGATTATGGAGAGGTTTAGGATGAGGTTTATGGTTAGGATTAGGGTTAGGTTGAGGGCTAGGCTGAGAGTGAGTTTGAGTTTTAGGGTTACTGTGAGGTGTAGGGTTAGCGTTAGGGTTAGGGAGAGGGTCAGGATGACGTTTAGGGTTAGAGTTAGGTTTAGGGTGAATCTGAGGGTGTGGGTTAGGTTTGGGGTTAATGTTAGGGTTAAGGTTAAGGTGAGGGTTAGGGTGAGGGTGAAGGTTAGGGTTAGGATTAGGTTTAGTGTTAGGGTGAGTGTGAGGGTTAGGGTTAGGGTTAGGCTTAGGCTTAGGCTGAGGCTGAATGTGAGGGTGGGTGTGAGAGTTAGGGTTAGGTTGAGGGTGAGTGTTTGGATTAGGGTTAGGGTTAGGGTTAAGTTTAGGTTTAGGGTTAGGAATAGTGTTAATGTTAGGGTTAGGTTTAGAGTTACAGTAAGGGTGAGGGTGAGGGTTAGGTTTAGGGTTAGGGTGAGGTTTAGGGTTAGGGTTAGGATTAGGGTTAGGTTTAGGTTGAAGTTTATGGTTAGACTTAGCCTTAGGGGGAGAGTTAGGTCGAGGGTTAAGTTTAGGGTTAGTGTTAGGGTTAGGGTGAGTGTTAGGGTCAGGTTGATGCTTAGGCTTAGGGTTAGGATTAGGATTAGGATAAGGGTTAGGGTGAGTGTGAGGGTTAGGTTAAGGGTTAGGGTTAGGCTTAGGGTTTTGCTGAGGGTGAGGGTAAGGGTGAGGGTTAGGGTTAGGTTGAGTGCTAGGGTTAGGGATAGTGTGAGAGTTAGGGTTCGGGTTGAGTTTAGGGTTAGGGTTAGGGTTATGGTGAGCGTGAGGATTAGGGTTAGGTTGAGCGCTATTGTTAAGGTTAGGGTGAGGTTAGGGTTAGGGTGATGGGTAGCATGAGGATTAGGCTTAGGTTTAGGGTTAGGGTGAGTGCTAGGGTGAGGGTGAGTGTTAGGGTGAGGTTTAGGATTAGGGTTAGGGTGAGGGTTAGGATGAGTGTTAGGGTTCCCTTAAGGGTGAGGGTTAAGGTTAGGGTGAGGGTTAGGGTTAGGTTTAGGATTAGGTTTAGGGTGAGGGTGAAGTTTAGGATTAGGGTTAGGGTAAGGGTTAGGGTTAGCTTTAGGGTGAGGATTAGATTGAGGATTATGGTTAGGGTTAGTGTGAGGTTTGGGTGAGGTTGATGGTGAGCGTTAGGGTTAGGGTTAGGGTGAGGTTTAGGGTTAGGGTTAGGATTAGGGATAGGGTCAGGGTGAGGTTTAGGGTTAGAGTTAGGTTGAGGGGGAGGGTTAGGTTGAGGGTTAGGGTTAGGGTTAGTGTTAGGGTTAGCTTTAGGGTTAGGGTGAGGGTTACTTTGAAGATAGGGTTTAGTGTTAGGGTTAGGGTTAGGATTAGGGTTAGGGTGAGGGTGAGTGTGAGGGTTAGGTTTAGGATTAGGCTTAGGCTTAG